>NC_046664.1:104069159-104104545 GCF_010883055.1 Belonocnema kinseyi | reverse complement strand
CAGGATCTCTCGTAGAAAAAATATATGGTTTTCTAGCGGAAATCGGACGACGCGTATTTTTTCCTATTTTAGAAAAGAAAATTTCCATGAATTTATGCGTATTTGAATTTTGATGTCTATTTATCAAAAAAACATAAACTCAATTTTTCTAGGTTTTTTCTAATATTTAAAGAAAATTTCTATTAATATAAGAGAGTCATCCTATTAGTTTTATGCGGGTTTAAGCATTTTTAAGACTGGGAGAATGTTTTTCCTAAAAGTATTATTTTCGCCTTTTACTCGTAAACGATGCCAAGTGTCGCAAAAAAGGAAGAAGTATTTTTTATATAACTTTTTTTAGCCGTGTAAACTTGCATATTGACAGTGTTTTACATTTTGTTGATTCTGCGAATTATGTGAAATTTTGATTTTATGACAAATAAAATTCTCCTGGCCACCCAAGAGAGTTTAAGTATTGTGTAACATCTTACAATTAATTGCTTTTAAAATACTTTTAGCGTTTGTTACACGGTATATATTGAGTTCATTAAGTTATAAATTTATTTTCCAAGATAATATTCCACGAATAGTTAATTCCTGAATGAACTTCGTAATTTGTATTTAGTTCTAAACTCATTTGTGAATTAAAACGCAATGAGCAAAAAGCGCTTTTGAATATAGATATCTATTTATTTTAATGATGGAAATTTATTACAAGCTTATTTCATTGAGTAAAGTTAAACGCAAAGCCGTACGATTGAATGCTTTATTTTCTGTAAATAAGCATTTTTATGGACGACAACGTTCTAGAAAACGCGGATATAGGCAAACTTCTCTTATGTGGTATCTGTTCAACAGCCAACAGAGAAATCTTTCCAAACCCAATCCGTAGCCTCCATGAGGACAAGTTCCGTACTTGCGCTATAATCAAATATTATTTTTACATTTCATTAGTCAACTTTTAAATAAAATATATCGAATTTAACAATATCGATATATGAAAATATTAGTAACCATAAAAAAAGAACGAATTCCCACATGACTTCAAAGACTTCAAGTAATTTCAAACTATTCTATGCGATTTCAAAAGATTTCGAGGATTTCAGGGGTTTCTAAGAATGTCAAAAGAATGAAAAAGTTTCAACTGATTTCAAAATAGTTAAACCAGTTTAAAAGGATTTAATTTCATGGTATGCTTACATAAAATTTCGAAAATGTTAACTCGTCGAAAAAAGGTTAATTTTATAGATGACAATATTAATATTGGGGACAAAATTATAAATAAAAATTTTTGGTATTGGTTCACGTGAAAAATTTAAGAATTTCTTATAGTTTGCAAATTTCAGATTAAAAATTGAAACGTTAATGTTAAAAATATAATCTATTAAAATACTTGTCGAATTAATAATTAAATTAAGTTTATATACCTGATCTGTGTACCAATAATACGGTTTGGCGTCAATATTTTCGCGTTTGTATCCTTCCAAGATTTCATCATGATCCCAAATACGCATAGAACCTCCGACAATTTCTCCAACGTTCGGTAAAAGAACATCTACAGATTCAGTTAAGCGCTGATCTTCTGCACAACGTTGCATGTAAAAAGACTTTATCTCTACTGGAAAACGACAGAGCATTATAGGCTCGTTAATCTTATCAGTCATTTTTCTCTCAGGCATCTCCGGAATGTCCTAAAAGCGGAAAGTAGTTGTGATGAATTTTCAACTCTGATTACTTCCACGATGATTTATTATGATAAAAAGTAGATACTTCAGGTTCCAATCGTGTACAAAACTACGAATTTTTGCCGACCTTTCGTGAACATTGCAGCTCACTTCTTCAGGGGTGACCTGAAACTGAGGTATCAGGTTATGTTGTTCTCATGTATTCTCTCTATGATGCCTGTGATTGGTCAGAGCACCACGCCATAGAGACTGGCCGCATCTACGGGCAGAGTTTACTTACTAACCCTAACACGGTTAGGAAGCTCAGGACTTCTGAAGGTAAGCTCCTGAACATCTTTAGCTTTATTGAAACAGTGCAGAGACAACAATATCGTCCAAAAATTCTTACAATTGAAAAACTGTTTGGGAACATCTAAATCAAAATCAATTCTACATAATACAAGTTTGATTCTCTTAAAAGGAAGAATACAACATAGCAAATTTGTCTTGTACAATACCTCCAAAAAACGATTAAGACTTCAACTATTTCAATCAAACAATCTGAGATTTGATATTTGGTATACATTGGACCGCACATTCTTTGACCAATCCCAACGGATTTAAGATCTTTCCACTCAAAAACAAAATCTCCAGTAAGGCACACACCACTAACGAACACAGTAAAAAACATATCTGGTCATCCTATCAGCAATTAAATGATTTCAGCCTTAACGAAAGGATATAATTTTGCAGTAGCTCCCTCTAAAATCTCGAAAGAAGAAATTATCAATAACATGGAATCCACAATATATACTCCTCTACCCGAAAAAGGGAATGAGATACGACGTAGGACGGCCAAAATTTTGCGCCAAGCCCAACTTCCCTCCTCCAACTTAACAAAACAAGAAAAAACCGCAATTAAAGAACTCAATCGGAATAAAGACATTATCATATTACCAGCAGACAAAGACAATACGATAGTTATATTGAATAAAGAAGAATGTAAAAACAAAATCATGGACCTTCTAACTGACGATACATACAAAAAACTTAAAAAGGACCCCACAAAAACAATAGACAGTAAAACCAAAACCATTCTAAAAGACTCTAAACTTGCCAGCGAAACAATATCTAAATTAATACCTACTAATCCCATCTGTCCGAGACTTTACGGTCTCTCAAAAATTCACAAAAACAAAATTCAACTCAGACTCATCGTCAGGGCAATCAACTCACCAACTTACAAGCTAGTACGCTTCCTCGCCAATGAACTGAATCCTTTCACAGGAAACTCTATCACTCACGTCCAAAACTCATTTAACCATAGCAAAAAGATAAAACTGATTCACATTCAAACTTAAGACATCATAGTGAGTTTCTACGTAATATGTCTCTTTACGAAAGTACCAATCTCTGATACAATTGCTATTATTGCATCGTTTGCAAACCTCCTGTCCAAGCTCATACCTTTGATAGAACAATGTCTCAATAATACTTACTTCTCTTTCAATAACCAATTCTATGAACAAACCCTAGGAGCAGAAATGGAATATCCAATCTCACCTGTAATAGCCAACAACTTTATGGAAAATCAAGAAACCAAAATCGGTCATCCACTCCCTCGTATACAGAGCTGTCTCCGTAACAGATAAAGATAACTTACAAAAGGAATTAAAAGACGTTAAACAAGTCCCAATAAAGAGCAATTACACAAACAAATTAATGAAGCAATAAGAGAATATACTCAAAAAAACAAGTCAACACAACCTACTGAAGAAAGAGAGTGAAAAATGACCACCATCCTATCCCATTCAAGATGTCACAGAACAAATAGGAAGAATTCTCAATAAACACAACATCCAAAACATATTTGAACCACCTGAGAAAATAGCACAACTTCTAAACAACCCTAAAGTCAAAAAGGCACCTCTCAGTAATCCTGGAGTATAGAAACTCCCTTTTTCTCAAAGAACATGAGATTTGTAACTTAATTAGTCGCGGACCGACGTAGGGCAGCGAAGGAATCACGTCAGAAAAAGATTGAGTTGGGAAAATCACTAAACCAAAACCGAAAGCCAAAAAAATACTGAATTTAAATTAAAAATACAAAAATATTAATTGGTCTCGAATAGCACATTTGTTTTAAACTAGTTCAAGAATCGGAATGAATACACTCGCCCGAACCTTGGTTGACACTGAACTCGCAGCAAAAAGGGTCAGAGTCTGATCAACAGACACATTACGCTACTACCTGAGTAACGACTCCAACGAAAGAGGTACTGCCCAAAATTCAAAACAGAGGGAAAAATTCAAGAATAAGCTTTGGGTGAAAACTATTCTGTCAACAATGAAACCCGAAGGTCACTAAAAAAATACAATAACATCAAATAGATTATTATTAACAAGATTAAAGTCAGCGCTAAAAATTTGACACAATCAGCACTAGCTGAGCATCATCTTCAAACAGGACATAACATTTTATTTGACAAAACAACCGTCATCGCAAAAATACAATATTTTTCCAAGAAAAAATAGAGAAGTAATCTAAATCTAAAACACCCTAATAACATCAATAGAACACATATGATGAAAATCCGATCTGGCTTTCCGTCCTACAGGATTAAAAAAAAGATTTAATTGGCCAATCAGGTGTGACTAGTCTCCATGATGGGACCCTTTGACCTATCAGAGGCATCGTAAAGTAAAGATGAGAAAAAAATAACCTGATACCTCAGTTTCAGTTTAGCGCTGCAGAAGTGAGCTGCATTGTTCACGAAACGTCGGCAAAAATGCGTAGTATTGTACACGATTGGAACCCGAAATATCTCCTTTTTATTATTGTTGTTATTTTCCCTTGGGTTTAAGACAGGTACAGTCCAATGTTATTATTACTATTATTATAAATATTTCTTACCTCGCCGAATTCGTAGAAAGATCCATCTTCTTTTGTGATATTGTTATCTTTTAAGTATTTAATAGCATCGCTGTAGTTCATTCTCCTGAAGGGTCTCTTTGGAACCTGGAAGTCGGGATTAAGTTCTTTAACCAAGTGTCCTAGGGGCGATTTTAAAACTCGATCGACCACATCGCAAATTAAATCTTCTAATCTGTCGAGCAGGTCATCGAAAGAAATGAATGGGCATTCTGCTTCGACGTGAGAGTACCTAAAATTGAAATTGAAAATTTATATAAAAATGTCAGATTTAAAGAAGGAAAATATAATAACTTAAAAAATGTATGTCAATCTCACTCAGCAAGATGGCGCCTTGTTCGTGATTGCTCTGCTCTGTAAGACTGTGCTATGCAGTAAACATCACCCATTGCTGGCAAACACGTTTCAAGATAAAGCTGCGAGCTTTGAGTCAAGAAAGCTTCTTCTCTGTATCATAAATTTGAAAATTATTGTTGTGTCAAGTTGTTTTGCTGACTCACTGAAAATACTAAAACACTAAATAAATCAAAAATTAATAAATACCCAAAATAATTTAGTTTAAAAAGAGTGGAGCCTCCCTCCACCTGAGTTTGAACCAAAGTAGGCGGCGTTACTTCGCAATATCCTCTGTCCAAGTAGTGGTCTCTAAATGCTTGTGTTAGCACAGATCTCATCATTAAAATACGAGAAGTCTGGAAATAAGGAAAAGATCAAGGTCGATCAAACTTGCTTCACTTCCATAAATATATTTCTAAAATGATCAAGCAAGTTTTCAAGTAAATTTAATCTCAGAGAACATCTTACATTTTCGCCTCGAATCATGATGTGTCTGTTATCCAGCTGGACATCTGGCTGAGCTTCTTCGTTTAAAATGGAATCCGCTCCACCAGGAGGAGAAGTACCGATCAGTTTCCAATAGTCTACGATCAATTCGTGACCACCAGGAGCCTGTTAGTATATTTAAAAAAATATTATAGATGACTCAGAACTGACCTTAAAAATAATCATAAAACAGTTTATATTATTCATCTTACAGTCTTCCCTTCAGGAAGGGCTTTAAGAGTACCAAACAATTCGACAGAAGCTTCGGTGTTGAGCGTAAGTGCTTCATACGTTTGACATAGTTTATCGTTTAAGACGCACTGCAGAAATCCTGTACCGTCTCTCAAAGTTATAAACATAAGAGACTTGCCTGCAATTAAATTATTTCTATAATATTGACTAATTAAACTGACACATATGCATGTCCAAACGTGAAATTAAATTAAAAATTTATTTTATGTATACCATTTTTCAATTAATTTCTTACCTTGCTTTCTAAGCCTATGCACCCATCCAAAAAACTTAACTCGTTGATCCCGACAGTCAGTTGCCTGTTTTATTTTGATGCGTTTAGCAGCCGGAAGACTTTTATCTTCTTCGATGGCGATTGCTTTAGCTTCTTCCAAATTTCTCACTCGTTTTTCCTCATCTTCATGAAGCTTTTTCTCCTTGTCTTCATTTTTTTGCAGTTCTCTTGTCCACAACTTTTGCACTTTCTTCAACTGGGACTTTGCAGCAGGCTCGTACTTGGAACCTTCTTCTTTAGAGTCTTGGTATATTGTAGGAAAAGGTTCCTTTCCGGCATGACGCATAGCTTGTAAGATCGTCTTGAAAGGTTTGGCTTCTGTGCCATCTCCGTTTTCATCACTTCCTGATTTGTCTGAAGTGTATATGCCGCCTGTAAGAGATTTATAAATCAGTATTAGCCAGGAAATGTATTGAAATGTGTTACTATGTGTTACTGGCTTGCACTTTTCGTTTCAAATCTGAAATTTTTTCTTGCCTCACGATTACTTTGAGACCAAAAAGAAAATCGACGAAGGGATTATTGAATAAACATAATTTTTTTTCAGTTTATTATGTATATTTTTGTACAAATAACTCCAAAGCAATGATTTTGTAGCTTCAATTTTGTAATTCGACATAAAAAAAAGTATTACATATACATTAGGGAACTATTTAACATGCAACCAGTACACCGGTCTTTTCTATCGGGATGAGGATCATCCCCTCCCTTCCTCAACGAGGGTCATGGCACAATTTTATTTTATTTTTATTATTTTTTTCATAAGTGTTTCTTAATTAATAAATTAATATTTTATTGTCATTCAGCGTACTACATCAATTGTACCTCATGCTTTACGCAATATGACATTTAAGAATGGATACAATGAAGAAATTGGAAGCTCCGTTCAAAAAGACCAAGGTGTATCCTTTGTGTTCCATGAAGGGGTATACGAGATGCAGGTCAAATTTTGGAAAAAGTGTGAAATATTGCACTTTTTCTCAGTTTTGTAAGTATATCTTTACTTTAAAGCATGCTACCGTATTCTCCGTAAAACTAAAAAAAAAATTATGACTTATAGTTTAGGAGATACAGCCTTAGGAAGTTATCATTTTTCTGAAAAATTGATAAAAAAACGATTTTAGTTTTAGATTTTGTAAAATAACATTTTTCTTGTATGTTATCTGAATATGGGTTAAAGCAGACTTTATTTCTAGCAAATTTGAAAAAATGTTATATCTCTCATACGTCCGGCGGTACAGCAAATTACAGTGGAAACACGATATTAAAAATAAAAATACTTTTAAAACACTTTCATAAAAGTGGGCGTTTTTCAACACGCTTTAAATTTGCATATATGGGAATTATAGCATTTTTTAATATTTCCTTCGAACTAAGTCTACTTTTAATAATATTTTATCTATTTTTGTCTACACTGCACAGGAAATATGCTATTTCACAAAAATAAAAAATAAATGCACAAATTTTTCAGAAAAATATACATTACGAAGGTTCTAAAGTGTAATACTATTTTTATTGTTCTGAAATGTACATATATTTGGAAAGCTGATCAACACTGCAATTCTTCACACATTTTTCCAAAATTGTAATGGGTCTCTAATGATCAAGGGTATTTAACCGAAGAGATAAATTTTCAAATAAAATTATGAATCTTTAACTGAAATAGTATATCAAAAAGATGCATTTTCAAATAAAATTATGAATCATTAAATGAAATAATAAATCAGAAAGATGCATTTCCAAATAAAATTATGAATATTTAAATGGATTACTTGAATTTTCCACAAAAAGAATGCATTTTCAAACAATAAGCTTAATCTTCAAACAAAAAGATCAATTTTCTACCAAAAAATTCATTTTTTCAACGAAATACATGAATTTTTAACGAAATAATTAAATTTTTAATTAAAAAGACCAATTGTCAACCAAATAGTTGAATTTTGAACTAAAAAATATTCATTTTCAACTAAAAATGGAATAGTAATTTTCACTAAAAAAGATGAATTGTAATTAGAATAATTGAATTTTTTACCAAAAAGATTAATTTTCAACTAAAATGATAATTATTACTTGAATTTTTAAGCGAAAAGAAGCATTTTTAAACAAAAAGATTAACTTGCAAAGAAAAATATAATTTTCTACAAAAAATCAATTTTTAGGCAAATAATCGGATTTTTAACCATAAACATTAATATTCTACAAGAAAGGGTGAAATTCTCACAAAGTACATACATTTTCAAACAATTAGCTTAACTTAGAAATAAATAAAAATTATATCATAAATTATGATTTAATTAAATTAAACTGAGATAATCTAACAAATCTACGACTGTACATAAAGTAAAAATTACTTTTATAAATTGACCAGAATCATTAACCCGTTAACGCCGAGAATGCCCCTTTGGGCACACCACCCTTTCTGCAATTTTAACTCATGCAATTCAAGGTATAAAAAATGGACACATATTTTTGAAGCTTAAGATCTCTTTTTTGCGACGGTGGGCATGAAAGTGTGATAAAGTTTTGTTAATTATGGAAAAATATCGTTTAAAAAAAAAACACATGAATACATGATTCCGAGATCAATTTATTATCTTAGTGTGTTCAAAATGGCTCGTTAATGACAAAATTTTTGCGAAGACATTCATGAATTTTTTTCTCCAAAAGTATGATCTTTTCGAGAAAGTGCAAAAGAAGAGAAAGTTCTTAGAATCATTCAAAGAATACGTGATAATTTTTCCAGAAAGTTTTACATTATTTTTTTGATTTTGCAATTTGTCGATTTTTAAAAAATAAAAAAATTGCACCAAAAATTCTAAAAAAATGCAGGTGAATTCTCTGTTTGATTCTAAAAACTTTTTATTCCTGATCATTTTTGCTATAAGCTCATGGTCCCCAAGAAAAAAATTCACAAAAGATCATTCTTGATCATGTAAATTTTCAATGATGACTTTTGAGAACTTTTTTCTTGAGAACCATTGAGCTTTGGAGCAATTTTTTAATTTTCAAAAATCGTCAAATTGCAAAACCAAAAAAATAATGTAAAACTTTCTGGAAAAATTATCACGTATTCTTTGAGTGATTCTAAGAACTTTCTCTCCTTTTTGAATTCTAAAGGCTTAGGCATTTATTCCACAGGTTATCGAGGTTCAAAATAAATTGCGCACTGAGAACCATTTAGAAAACTAGATTTTATAAAAAAAATAAAAAAAGATCGTGTTTTTTTTTTGTTTAAACGATATTTTTCCATAATTAATAAAATTTTATCACACTTTCATGCCCACCACCGGAAAGAAGAGATCTTAAGCTTAAAAAATATGTGTCTCAATTTTTTATACCTTGAATTGCATGAGTTATAATTACAGAAAGAGTGGTGTAACCAAAGGGGCATTCTCGGCGTTAACGGGTTAAAATAATGAAAACTTGAATTTTACTGCGATTAGACGTAAACCTCCGGTTTTAAAATTAAATTCCCGGTTCTCGATAAGAAGAGAAAAATACGAAAAAATTCATAATCTGAATTCCCATTAATACGTGAATTTTTCTCCGTCGAAATTTCCATCAAGGAGTAGAAAAAAAATCATAATCTATTCTGTTTAATAGACTTAGAAAAATCTTATGGGAGCGTATTGAGAGGAATTAAAAAATAAAGGAGTGCAAAAGAAAGAATAGAAAGACAGAGAATAATGTCACTTTGAAGACGAAAAACCTAGTCCTTTTAATCGATTAGTTATAAATATAAAATACTTATTTTAATAGAAATAATTTGTAGTATTGTCAAAGAATATTTTTAAAATTCTGCTTAAAGATAAATTAATTTTATTAACCTTAGACAACGTTATTAAATGAATTTATTATTATTTACTATATTATTAAATCTATAGTTTGTTTAAACAATATAAAATATTATAATTAAAATGACTCAACCGTTATGGCAGACGAAAAACTGAAATTTCCAAACTTATATTCCACAAAAACGAATAGAAACTATGCATGTGCACATATTTTGCGGACAGATTAGAAGAAGTTAAAATAATCGAAAATAAAGCATGTGACTATGGAATTAAAAATAACCTTGACAAAAAAATGGAAATTTCCAAACTTATGTTGCAAGCGGAGGAATAGAAACTATGTGTCGAAGGTAAACCTATTCTTTCGTAGGACACACTTCACCCGGTGGAAAATCAGCACAATTAAAAAAATTAAACAATGCTCACTCTTTCGTTTAAACCTGAAAATATTAATTTTTCTTTATTCTTCTCTTCTTACCGGGTTATTTCCCGGTCAAGCCGCCACCCTGTTAACGTTTAGATACCTTTTTCGATGCCAAAATACAGAGTTTAAGTTACAAAGGCATTACTTTGAAGTTATTTTTACGAAAATGTACATAATAACTTGGAGAAAAAAAATAAGTTCATTCAAAAATCCCACGCTTTTTTTTGTCTCAAAATAATCGTGAGGCAAAAGTGGTTAACAATTAAATTGTGAAGGTTTTAAAGTTAACCAACTTACCAGCTTTCGTTGCATCTATTTCCGACATGGTTGAATTCCTAAAATGAAAAAATATTTTAAATGATAACACGATACATATTAACTAAAAAAAGGTGATATGGTATTTTAAACAAAATTATTTGCTTATAAAATCAATTTGAATCGACAATGGGAAAATTCATATCTGTCATACTATGATGCAACAAATTCTACATCTACATCTTTTAAAAATGTTTGAAATTCACGTGTAATATAAGGTTAACCTAACCTTAAAATATATCTAATGGCCCTAAGACCTATGTAGTCATAACCTGAATTATCAAACAGAATTCTTATCAAATTATAAAATAAAAGAATTTATTGATAAATTATAGTTTTGAACTATCAGTGAAAAGAAAACAATATTTTAGTTCTAAGAAAAACGAACCAGATTGTTGTGTGAAAATCATAAAAATACCGCACTAAGGACATTACATTTTTATCAAAAAGAAACACAGTAAATAATAACATGAAATAAATTACCTGTTGAAGCTACTGTTATAATTTAGATTTAAACCACGATTATATGCAATAAATGCAGAAACTCCAATAAAATATGTCAAATATAATGGAATGGCGGAAAAAACATGCACATCCGCGAACGCGCATCGACGGATCGACTGCAGCAGCCTTGTGTATCCATTGGATTTCTGGTTTGGAATATTTTACTCTAGTCGCTTTTCCCATGATATCCGTGCATGTTCCACCCCGAGCTCTTGTCTTTTAAATTTTGTCTTTACAGAAAAGGCATGATAGAAACTCATAAATAAAAATAAAAATTTCGAACCATTTGAATTTCACGTAAAATCGAAATCAAATACCGGAAGTGACAGTTTTGCTCTTTTGACAGTGTTGACAGTTCTGGGATGCGCATAAACCACGTGGTGATCGAAAAATACCAGAAAAAAAGATTTTTTGGAGCAGTTTCTTTGCACAACCTTTATTTCGCAAAAAGGTGATAGCGAAGGTGGAAAACTAGAAGTTTAAAAATTATAGGCAGTGCCAGTGTCTGTATTAAGGAAACAAAACCTCGTAAAAGCGAGTCAAAATGAATTAATCCATAAATGTGTATAATATAAATGCTCACGATGAGTCGGAAAATACCCCGCTTCGCCAATCGCAATATTTTTGAGTGAATTTTGAATCATCCCCTGGAAAAGTGATGGCAGGACTTGAGGGTTATGAAAGGGTTTATAGAGGACGGCAATTAGATGTTCCTTGGGAAGGAGCAAATGATGGACTTCCGACCAAATATCATGGTCGTGAGGTTATACGTCCTTTGGATATTCCTATTATGCATCCTCTTGTCTCCCAGGATACTCCACCCGCTGATGGTAATTAACAAAATATTCCATTTTTAGTCTTTTGTATAATAATCTAGTTCTAAATTTTGATAAACTTAACTTTAAAAGGGCAAACGTATTTTGTCTCTCTTCCTCAATTCTCTCTTTCGAATTTTCCCTCGTCTAATCAGTTTTCTATCTATTTAAATAATTCAAACGTGCCCATAATTTTGTTCATAATAATATACTATAACAAATTTTTTAACTACTAAAAATTCAATAATCTTAATTTTAATTAAGTTCTACACTTGAAATGACAGAATATCTCAGAGAAAGAGATTTCTAACTTTCTTTACAGTTATAGTTCTTCAAATTTACATTTTTTTGTTGAATTTGTACTATCATAAGAAAAATATCTTGTGAGTTTTATGCGGTCTAAGCAACTTTTGTGTCCAGGAGAATTTTTTTTCATCAAATCGATTTTTCGTACTTTTCTTGCTTACAACAGACACGAAAAATGTTAAGAAATTAGTTTGTACAATTAAGAAATTTCTTCACTCATTTATGATATCTCGTAACGCTTCCGCGAAAAATAAACAACTTTTTTATTTATAAACAAAATTCTCTGGAGCACAAAACATAAACCTTATAAAATATGTTTCTTATAAAAACAAAAATTTGTAAAAAATATTTTTTTAAATAGAAAAGGTAGGGTTCGCCCCTTTTCACAGAAATTGCCCATATGTTTTTAGTCCTTGCTCTTGTTTTTTTTTAAATTTTTATATATAAATGAACAATTAAAATTCAAAATGGCTTTTTCATTTTTTTGTATCATTCTGTGATAGTTTAATGTTTGCAAATTTAGATTCACAATAATGGGTAAAACTCGAAGAATAAATTCAAATGCTAAACGAAAGTTTTGTCCTGATTTTGAAACTGTGCACAGAAAATCAATTTATAATATAGTTAAGAACATATTTGTACAGTTAAAAGAATTGGCTGCTTTGCTGCAACTGCAGTTTCCCGAAAGACAAATTGAATTTTTTTTCTCGAAAACGGTACAAGATATCACAACTAAGTAAAGAAATTTTGTTTAGAACTTTTTAACTGTGCAAATTATTTTCTTAATATTTTTTCGCATCTGTTGTAAGCAAGAAAAATAAGAAAATTCGATTTTATGAAAAAAAATTCTCCTGGCCACAGCAGTTACTTAGCCCGTACAAAACTCAAAACATATTTTCCTTATTATGGTATAAATTCTATATAAAATTGACTCTACTGGAAATTAGAAAGAAATCTTAAATATCTTAATTAGATAAAAAGTCATATAAATTTAAAGACAAAATTGAAGGTTTGTTGAAAAACGAAGCAAAAAATTCAAATACACATAAATTGGTGATCATTTTTTTCACAAATCGCAAAAATACTTATCGCCCAATTTCCCTTAAACAAAATAACATATTTCGTCCCCGAGAGATTCTGCCCGATTTGAAGTGGATTCGTTCTCATATAAACTTAAAACTTATACTATCTTGAGCTAATAAAGCATTAAGTGTGTTTTTAAATTCAGAATGTCTGAATCTAGGTATAATATTTAGTATATTTTTATTTTCAGTTAATGATTATATTTGTTGAATAATTTTATATTCACCAATTTGCCAATGTTTTAATTTGGTTTCAGACATCGCAGTAAAAAAATACGTAGGGTTAGGATGTGGCTTAGCTAGTCTTATCACGGAAAACTTATTGATCCATCCTTTCATTGTACTACGAAGACAATGTCAAGTAAATCCAAGTTCTGTCAAGTATCACTTGGTTCCAATCACTTTGATACCGGTGATGGTGCGTCTGCATCAAACTCAAGGTCTCAATACCTTATGGAAAGGGATAGGATCAGTTTTGCTCATCAGAGGAATGAGCTTAGCAATTGAAGACTTAGTTTCTAAAATTACACCTTGGCCTAAGTAAGTATTAAATTCCAACCTTGTTTCTGAGTAAACGCGAGCTGTTACTTCAATAATTTTTAAGGGAGTCAATCAGCGTGATCGCAGCTCTGGGAAAACCTGGTAATTAGGGCAAAGACAGGAATTTTTATCATAATTTGCAAAAATCAGGAAATTTTTGTAAGCACTTTAATTAATTGTCAAGAATAATTAGAGCTGTCACATAGGCACTTTCTTCTGTCATCACTGTTTAGTCACTTTTTAAAGAATTTTTAGGAATTTCCGAGAACTTTAAAAAGTTTCAAGGGACTTGAAAAGACTTCAAAGAATTTGAAATATTTTAGGGTATTTCCAAAAGATTCAAACGAATTTTTAGTAGATTTTAATAATTTGAAGGTATTTCAAAGAATTAAAAAATTTCAGGGTATGTCAACAGATTTAAAAGGATTTGAAACATTTTAGGGTATTTATTGATGTTACCTATAAGATTCTAGGATATATAAAAAAAAAATTTACAAGATTTTATCAGATTTCCGAGGATTGGACGATTATAGAAAATGAAAAATTAGTCAGGGAAAACTCAGGGAGTTTTGATAATGAAGTTTTGCGGTGAACCTGGTTTTCTAAATTCTAAATATTTTATTTCATTCCAGGGAAATAACTTGCAATAGCTCTTTGAAAGCTTTCGGACAACACATTCTTCTTAAATGGTAAATATAATAAAATCCATACATTTTTTTAAAGTTGTAAGAAACTGTATGAATGTGAGGTATAAATATTCGATATTTTTTAGTGTATCCATCGGATTGGTAACGCCATTCTATTCAGCATCACTGGTAGAAACCGTACAATCTGAAATTGCTTCTGAAAGACCAGGAATTTTGGATGTTTTTCGGGACGGTGCGATTCGACTACTTGAAGTTGGTACCAAGGGCAGACTTATTCCAATTTATGCTCTTATACCACCAACGATTGCTTATGGCGTAGTTAAATATCTCTTTGCACTCATTGTGAGAGGCGTTAGTAGTCGTATGATGCATCTCAGGCGAAGACACATTCAAGAGTCGAAAGTAAGCATAACAATCCTAAAAAGGAGGATTTAAGAAAAGAAAAGCAAAGCATTATAAAAATAAAACTTAATACGTATTTCCCTTTTATTGTCAGTAATGATATATTATAACTTTAGCACGTAAGTGCAAATTTGGTCAACCTGAGATAACCAAGACAAACTGTTTGCACCAAACACTCTAATGTAGAATAAAAATTTTCCAAGATCAAAATTCACTACTTGGAAAAATTAAATGTGCTCAGTCTCATCTTCTATTAGGGGAGCGACGAGTAGTGTGGCGCACATGTTATAAAAAAGCTCCGTTAAAAGTTAAATTTGTTGAGAACTGTAGTAAAATAATATAGAGCACATAAATCAATATCTTATCTACCCTATGCTTATGATTATTATTGAATTTACGCCTATTAAAGTAGTTAATTATCAAGTTTCACAAAAAGTGTGTCTGCGCCAAGTTATCCTTCCTGGTTGGCTAATGTGGTGCGCTCTTAGTGCAATTTAGGAAAGAGAAGTAAAAGTTGCTTATTAAGTTCAATGAAATTAATTTTGGATAAATTATCGGTTTAAGTAATTACTTATAAATTGTGTGCAACTTAAACGTTATGTATTATGTTTTTTTAATCCGGAAAAATGATACTTTACTTTTTCACTACTTTTTGGTCACTTTAAAAAGACACACAAAACACCCAAAAATAACTTTTCATAATAAGAATTGAGTGATTAGCTTTATTGAGCAAATTTTTTCACTATACAAAACAGTACACATACAAAAATACAGTACAGTAAATACCTCTCGCTATAAATCAATCAATTTCTGTAAATGAGGGTTTGCCACATTAACCGCCGTGTCACATTACTCGTCGCTCCCCTAAACCTAGATTATTTAAATAATCTCTATTAAAAAATGTACTTGCCAGATTTAAACCTTGCGCATATCGCACATTTTCCATAAATTATATACCCCTGAAAAAAATTGGCCTTCCATTTATTTTAATTTATTCTACTTTTATTTTGTTTTCAGGGTGCCTACAGTCGAGATATTCTTTCTGACAGCGTAGTTCAAGATATAGAATTGCAGTCGATTCTTGTGTCGATGTGTGCTGCGGACGTAGTTTTTTATCCGCTCGAGACGGTCATTCACAGGTTACACTTGCAAGGCACTCGTACGATAATTGATAATTTGGATACTGGGCGAAGCGTGACACCTTTATTGACAGGGTACAGTGGAGCTATCGACTGCTACCGAACGATCATTGCAACTGAAGGAACTCTTGGTTTGTACAAAGGCTTTGGAGCTCTTGTCCTCCAGTTCACTGTTCACTTCATGGTATTGCGAGCCACCAAGTGGATTCTCACTGAGCTCACCACCATTTTGAGACCAAAACCGGTTCAAAAAGTACATCAGTCTTACTACAATGAAATATAGAAATATTTTTCAAACACGCTTTAGCAGCTAACTATGCAAAATGTTCGTACACTTTTTTAAATGATATTATGTTTTTAACTCAAAATAGCCGGCAGCGCATATGTCTCTAGAATTTGATATTGACTATTTTTCAACACGCTGAGTTTTAAATATAAACTCCCGAATTTCTTTAGTGAAAAAGTAAATTTTCTGCTTTAATGATAGCGGCTCTTTTCCAAGTATTTAAAAGTTTACTATTGATGTTAAATAGTTAAAGAGCTGATAGTTCAGTGTAGTATTTAAGTAATGTAGAATTTACATTAAATTCTCCTTTTTTATAGCAAAAAGGAGACTTTTTTAAGAGCTGTATTCATTTAGGGTTTAACTATATTTAAAGAAAACGTGTCCAAGAAAAAAGCTTTTTTTAGGAAAATTTGCGATACTAAAATAATTGGGATCTCTAGTCACGGATAACCACTTGTACATATTTGCAGCTCTCATTTAAATTCTAATCAATTACTCTTCAGTGATTAATATGTAAAAATGAGTATATTTAGTTGTAATAAAAACTTCAAGACAGCTAAGGGTTTTATGATGTTGAAGCATAGGCTCGAAATCAGTTTTAAACTTATTTATTATAAATATAAGTTCAATAGTTCATACAATGTAAATTAGCTATACTATTAATCAGTGATCTTAATATCATTAATAAGAGCCACATGGTTTTTCCTCTTTGTACAATTGTACATTCCGGGGAAAATTATATCCACACTTTCAATTTAGAGTCTTCAATGAAACTGAACCTAGCGGTCAATCTTTTTTAATAAGGTCCTATAATAATCTTTTGAATCTTTATTTACAAAAGGTGAAACCGTTACTTTCAGCTTCATTTATCCTTTTACATCCTTCTCTTTAGTCCTAGTCTGTCGAAATCAATTTACAATCAAATCTTTCATTTCTTCTCGTCGAAATAATTGATTGTACTAAAAACCAGGAATCACAAGCAACAAAAGTATACTAAAGATGGTAAAAACGAAAAGTGAAACGGTTTTGAATTAAAATTTATGCCTTGATATACTCGAAACCTTAACTTTACAATAACTTCCTACTCTGAATTACTAATAATAACAGCACAATAACAAGGAATGAACTTATGGACAATTGGCTTTTTAAAAACACTGCTAGACTTTGCAAGATCTTAAAATCGTCGAGGTGAATTATTCAAACCAGAGGCGTGAACTTTTTGACAAAGTTTTATTCCCTTCTATTTTCGTAATGCATCTATGTATGTTTCTTGCTATATACAATATATTACAAAAGATGTTTAGCTATCTATAAATTTGCGTAAAAATAATTTATTCACTTATTCTTTTAAATCACGACGCCAAGCTCAGGTGCTATGAATTTCGATTTCGTCTCTTTTCCCACCTTCCACATCGAGGAATCGTTCATAAGTTTACATTGTTGCAATGAAAGAATTTGAATTAAGTACTGGAAATTTCAAAAAGAAAAAATTTTAATGGTTGATTAAGTCTAATGGATTGAATGCGTGAGTCGATAATATATGCTGTCAAACTTCATTTTGGAAATTGAATCTCTCTGTTGCGCAAAAAATAAGAAAAATGAAAGAGTATAAATTTGGAATGAACCTGTTCGAAATTCAAGCACCTGCGGAAGATAATTTCATCCGGTACATTCAAACGATTATAAACGATCTGGAATTTACTTTCGACAGTTCCATGTTGTCTTGATCAGATTCAGAAATTTTACTTAGTAGTACAGATGGCATAAAGAGACGCGGCTCGAGATTTAAGAACCGCAAAAATATTTCGTATACTTTGTGTGAGGAAACACTCAAGGTTTTTCTTCACAGTCAAAACGATTTTGCAGGACCTATCCCTGATTTTATTATCTGTTAATTATTTACCCGCTGCGCTTGTTGTAATTCCTCTTCCGAAGTTTCGGTTTTTCTTATGTACTGGGGTTTTTCATCACCCCGAACACAGCCCTCGGTCACGTGAACAGTTAACACGTCGCTTCCGGGTACATCGAACATGGGCTCGAGCAAAAGCGATTCCATAATGGCTCGAAGACCTCGCGCTCCAGTTTTCCTTTCCATTGCCATTGCTGCAATCGCATCCAGTGCTTCTGCCGTGAATGTTAATTCGACCTAGAATGAAACAATATGTCACTTCTCGATTTTCCGTTTCAGAGGCACTCTGAAATGTTGCTCCACCTGAAAGAAAGCGCAGGTTGGCCACTTAAGACTCATACAAATTTGCGGTCATTTACAAATTCAAATGATAGCCTTTACAAAATTAAAAAAAAAAATTTATAATTTGTGATATTCACAAAGTACTGCGGAACAATTCTTAATTTAAAGCTTTACATTTTTTTAAATAAAAACTGGAAGAATTTAAAAATCAAACGTTCACTAGTATACAATTTCAAATTGAAAGTTTTCAAAGTTGAATAGTTTCAACGTGAACACCTTCAAAATACCAAGTAGCCTTCAAAATTATAATGAATTTCAATTTGAAGCTTTCAAAATTAGACAATCTCTAATTGATAAAGATTTAAAATTGTACAATATCAAATTAGAAGCTAGATATAAAAAAATTGTATTTGGAGGCTTTCAAGCAAAAATGTTCAAATTGAACATTTACAAAACAAAATTTAAAATTAAAATTTTCAAAATTGTACATCTTACAGGTTCAAAATGAGGTACTGAAATTTGTTCACCTATTAAAACTTTCAATCTGAAATTGTATAAAATTGACAATAAAATTTGAATTTGTCCCATTTAGAAATTTTCAATCACAAGATAAATTCACCATGATCTTTTTCCATTGTTTTTAACATGGAGAATAATACTATGATAAACCCCCTCCACCCCTAAACGTATCACGCGTTTTGTGCATGTCACCATACTACGTCTTCGATTAAGAATTATTTAATTTGTAACACTTAAATTCATATTTGTATAATTTCAAGCCATCAGAACTTTAGAATATCCCATTTATAAAGATGTGATTTGAAATTATTCGATGTTGATTATTCTGAAATTCTAATAATAAAAGTATTAAAAGAATTTGGTTTCAATTTTTTTTTATTTTAAAAGTTACTAAATTTGACATTTGCAGAATATTAACGGGTTTAATCCAAAAATCTTAGAAATACAATGTTTTCCATGCTGATGGCATCAAACTACTCAGTTATTTAGGTTTTCAATTTGATATGGTCCAGTTTTCAATACTTTAATTTCAAACGATAGAATTTTCGAAGATTTAAATTGCTTATCTATTAAAGTTTCAACTTTTAAGGGATTATCCTAAGGCATAAGGCATACCCAGGTATAGATTTCTCATTTAGGTACAGGTTCAATAATTTTGAAATTTTAATTTAAAAACAAACAATATGTATATTTTAACAATAAAAGTCTTATTGTGCTATTATCATATAAAAAATTAATTGTTTTAAACAATTAATTTTTGTCACAGGCTTAATGGTTACTGCCCAACATGTCGAAGGCATTTTTGGTTAGAGTCGGATTTTATTTTTGATTATTCAACACGGGGCTGTCCCGGTATATATCATCAGTCATGGACGCATTTTTATAATGCAATCAAGTGATCTGATGAGGGCAGTGTGCCCCGACATATTGGGCAAAGCCTGGTTTTTACCCCATCATTGATGGACTGGGTTGCAGTCAAGTAAACGATGGGGGGACCTACAGCTTAAGGTGGGTTCTGAACCACCAAAACCTCGGTAAAGGTACATAGACAAATTTTCAGAGGTACTGGCTCAGGGATCGAACCCCGGACCTCTGAGGTGAAGTCCTACGTCTAACTAACTGAGACTATATTATTATCATTGGCACTTGTTTCAACTCTAAAGTTCTCTTAATACTTTTTGTCGGCGAATCTGAAAAACGAGGTTACCGGTCGGTTTCAATTTGCAATTAAATATTGTTAAACCACAGGAAATTTTCAGTTTTTTCTTCAGTTTGTAGGCATCGCTAGGGTATATTTAGTGTGTGAAAATGTTTCGTCTCATCATTCTCTACAAGCCTATATTTAAAACAGATCCATTTTGTGACCTTACAAATGTCCGTCCCCGGAAACGTTTGGACAATAATTTCACACGATCTTGAGCGCTTGCCGAGATTCTCGATCCAGGCCCTGAATTGATGATATTATGAACAAACAAAAACAATCATCTCATTTTTTTCTTCAAAAAACGGATATATTACGTTTTGTTCGCTTACTTCTCATTTTGAAAAGGAGACTAAAACTTAGTGTGAATAAAAAAAGTGATTCGCTGGAAAACTCCAGAAAAGTATTAAAAATTGCACCGTAAAAAAAAGATTTGTGTAAAATTACAAAGTTTCGGAAAATTAAATATTGTATCATTGTAAATAAAAGCGATGTAAATAAAAGGACCTTCGAATAGCAGATAATACATTCGATAAACACAGAATTACACATTCCCTCGTACGAACTTAACATTCAGAAGGGAAAATTCAGTTGTAGCGTGTAAAAATGCCATGCGTTAGTAAAATCACTTTCTTGAGATTGAAAATTATATCGAAATTTTAAATTTTACTAAAGATCTTTGATTTTACCCTGATGGAAACTGAAAATTCTTAATGCGAGGAAATTGATAACTATGTTCAACTTTGTTGACTTTTGGAACGAACAAAAATCGACTATTAAAAACCTATATTTCATATTTTTGTTACGGAATATATGAACTTGAAAAAATACCCATAATATCTTATGTATTTCAGGTAGGTGGTAACGTGTCCACAAGTGTCCTTTTATTTAAATTAACCAGAGATGTAAAATTCAATAGCTTTCTTTTACAATATGTGCATGTTCAAATTTTTGACGTTCTAAATTTAAAAATTAGAAAAGTAGATGCTTCAAAATAAAAATAGTCCAATTTAAGTCTTAGATATCAAACCGTTTGTATATCTTTAAAATTAAAAATTTTAGAGAATAAGTACTTCGGAGTAAAATTTCCCATTGAAATAGTTTTCATTCAAAAGAATCTAAAAATACATGATTTTAAGTAATTTAGACAAGTGTTTCTACTTAAACTAAGAATGAACAAAATTCACTGTCATTTGCCGATTTTCCGGTCGAGCAGCCACCTTGAAAAAATATAAAAAATATCCACATTACCTTGTCCATGGAAAACAGCATCTGATACTGTGGAACCATAGCATTCTTGGGCTCGGTGAGAATCCTGACGAGCATCTCTCTGTTTAACGTGTGGAAGGGTACGAGGACAGGGAATCTGCCTACAAATTCAGGAATCATACCAAAATCTATGAGATCTCTTGCTTCAACTTGTCTCAGAAGAATGTCTTTTTCCCTATTATCATCTTCTGTGGAAGGCGACATGTTAGCCACATCAGCGAGACTCGCGGCTCTTCTTCCCGGACTTTCTGCCGCGGGTGAAGCACCAAAACCGAGATACTTCTCGTTTTTACGTCTCGAGACTAGCCTGTCGAGACCATTATAAGCTCCAGATGCCACAAAAAGAATGTTCGTTGTATCAACTTGTAAAGTATCTCCACGAAGTTTTCGCGAGCTGTTTCTTTCAGGTACATTCACAATCGTGCCTTCCAACATTTTCAGCATTCCCTGTTGCACACCCTCACCACCGACGTCTCTCAGTTGATGAATTCCTGGTACTGCACCGATTTTGTCTACCTCGTCTAAGAACACTATACCCATTTGTGCTCTATCTACTACATAATTTGCATCCTGAAGAAGTTTTGCTATCACACTCTCTATATCCTCGCCAACGTATCCGGCTTGAGTAAGAGTCGTACAGTCACAAATTGCGAACGGAACATCTAAGCACTGGGCTATTGTTTGAGCTAGAAGAGTTTTTCCAGATCCAGTTGGTCCCAGCAACAGAATGTTACTCTTTTCCAATTTTAGTTGGTGCTGCTTACTGTCCAGAATATCGGAGCCGAGGGTCGATGGGGATCCTGCTTTTTGCGGCTGCTCGCTACCCTGTGAAACGTGCTGGAAACCGACGCCTAGAGGATTTCCAAGGTTGGATATGTGGAGCAAATCTGGTAATGGAAAAAGAAATGTTAATTTTATTCAGTTATTTTTGAAGGAAATCATTATGTGTGTATAAGAGACGTGTGAATAAAAAAAAACTTGATTGTACAGCTATCTTTACATTGTGAACAGTAATATTTTTTATTCTTCTTGCATCACACATCTCTAAATATCACATGGATGTTAAAAGGTTAAAATTGTTAACGTACATGTGTTAAAATTACATAACAGTTAGCATTGTTCTACACATTGTTTTTCACTATATTAAAAAAAATGTCATTTCTTGCAAGATTAAAATTTTGATCAGAAATTTTTCTATCTAAACATTGATACTACTACTATGTACTAATGTATTACTTTAAGTCAAGATTAAAATTAAAATAATTAAAAAATTGCTTGCAATCTAGTAAAATACTTTGAATATGAAATGCTTGTAAAAAACTTGTTTCATACATGCTTTAAAAATTGTAAGAAATGTTAAAGGACGGGAAAATATGGGAATATTTATATTTACGTGGCTTAAGACCTCTGTGAGTGAAAGGATGATTGAGATCTTGATTGCCAACTGCATTGGCATTAGTTTGCCCTGAGGTTTGCACAGGAAGATTATTGTGAATTCGCTTGTAGTGATTGTAAACAGCCACACTGAGGACTTTTTTCGCGTACTCTTGGCCCACTACGTGTTTATTTAGATATTCGAAAATCTGCAAGTATACAAAATTAACTAGTCTTAAACTGAAATAGTACGTAATTATTATTTTTAATTATTGACGAATGACTCTGCTGTCCCAGACAGTTGGAAAGTATATTGAGATTATAACCTTAAATAACAATAATTTAGTTCGATCTAAATTCCTATATAGATATCAACTTTTCTATCCACAATTCGAAAAATTATAGAGAAATTAACTAATAAAAACAACTAATACAGAACAAAATTAACTGTGCGATTACCAGGCTGTCTACTCAAATCCCGGAAAAAATGTCCTGATAATTCCAGGGTTTTTCAGGTAAATCGATTTTTGCAGGTATATTTTCCTTAGTAAGGAGCCATTTAGGATTTAAATATTGCATTTTTTAAAACACGTATTTATGCATTAGAATCAAAGTTTGAAGTTTAATTAACAATATTTATTAGTAGGAAGTGGTCCTTTTAATTATTTATAAATATTTGGGAAATTTTTATTTGACATTACTTTTTCCAAAAGTATGATAATCGAGAAATTTCGCTGTAAAAAATTTAAGTTTTCAAAAATAATAAAGCAAAAAAATAGTATAAATTTTAAGTTACTAAAAAGCCAAGAAATTTTATTTGTGTTAACGAGTTAAGTCAATACGTCATTTTTAGGACTAACGTATGTAAACAAATTTAACTTCTCTATCATCATAAGTCAAGTTAAATGGTATGAAGATGAAAAATCTCGTACTAATGTTACAAATATAACGGAATTTTAGAGATAAAAAAATGTCAAAAATTGAAGCTTTTATAATTTTTGTAAAATAAAGATAGTTTCAATTATTATTTATTCAAAAGACTGATTTTAATTGTAAGTATGCCAGAGATAAATTATAATTATCGAGAATCGAGCATTCCGCCATGCCCAGAAGCAATACCAAAAACGATTATCTATTGACGGATAGAGGCGTCAAAATCGTACCCTTGACCGGTTCTAATAAAAATGTTTGTTACAGCTAAATGACTAATTTCGTGATTTTGTTTCTATAAGGATATTCAATTGAATAGGGTGAGTGATCCAGTGGCTGAACAGTCACCAGTGAATGAACACTAATGCGAAAAATATATAAATATAACCTTTGAAAGTCAATGTCTTTATGAATTTCTATATATTTGAAATCTTGAAGCAATTTTGAAGAGTTTAATGTACAATTTCATTGCAGTAAATTCTTGCAAATAATTTTAAAAATTTCTTGAATGTGAAGCATCATCGATTATGATGAGTGATGTTTAGAAAGTCATTGACCACTATAACGTACGTGTCTAAGCAACTCCTTGTTTACACTGTTTTTACAAAAAAATTCTTCACCTTTTCTGCATCAAAGTTGTACTGTTATAGTTGTAAGATATTATTATTCAATTTCCCACAGGGTTTTTTCACAAAAAGAACGTTTTTTTTATTAATAAATGAAAGTTCACCTACTGGACCTTTAAATTGCCCGTGTTCCAGTGAACGAACGCTGTGTTCATTTATTGGAGCAAAACTGTCACCCCGCAGGTCCAGTGAATGAACAGCAGATTACGGAGACCTAGCTGTTGTTTCTTTACATATAAATAAGTTTGTTTCAATTAATGTGACTATAAATATCGAAGCTATAAATATAAACTATAAATAGTTATAGTTTAAATACATATTTTTTTGGTTAGAACATCAAAAAAGTACGCACGAACTAAATTAAAGGTAGGGCAACTTTGATGTTAGAAATTTAATGCTTTTTTGCATTTAGAAAACATTTTTTAACTATAAAAAACATTAATTCGTGCTAGGTACTACTGCGTACTAGACAATATATATTTATAAATGTTACAGAATTTAAATTTTTACAACACTGTGATTTATAATTGTATTTGCTAATTGAACCTAAAGCAACATAGTAAGGTGCTGTATTACAAATGTTATGTGTACTAAAAGTCGCAGTTTTCTATTGTAGTCACTAGATAGGAGTCATCTATTTTTAAACGAAAAGTTGTATTTTTTGTAAGGTTAAAAGAACTGATAGAAATGTTTTAAAAATAAATATTGCAATAAAAAATTAGGAAAAGTTAACCTAGTTCTGTGTTCAACTTTTGTATTCCCTCCTTTCTTTATATCTAAATGTCTTGTTGTTTTTATTGAAATAATATATTTAATCAATTTCGCAACGCTTTCTAATATTTTACATTATTTAATTGTTCATTTTGTAATGTACCCATGTAATTTTATACCTAAATCCTAATTATAATTTGTAGTGATTATAGTGTTCATTCACTGGTGCTCTACTGTTCAGTCATTATCTCACAGTGTTCATTCACTGGTGTTTTCGTTGATTTTGCACTATTTAATTATTTTTTATAAAGCTTTTTGGTAAAAACAAAATTTGTTTATCAGATAATGAAATTTGACCTCTTAAGAATCTATTTTCAAAAGTTTTATAAGAATAATCAATCATTATAACGTGAAATGGACTAGTTATGATCAGTGATTTCCTTAAGTGTTCATTCACTGGGTCACTCACCCTATTTAAGTTTTATTTAAAAATGAAACTCTTTCTTTATTTTTGGAAACTGATACAGTTACATGCTGTTGATTTTTTTCTTATCGTAGCTTTCGCAGATGATGAGGTTATTATTGCAGAGTCAACTGAAAAATTGCAAAGAACGTTAATCAAACTGAAGAATAGCATAAAAAACCTAAGGCTCTAAATTGACGTAAATAAAATAAAAATGACGGTGTTTGAAGAAAAAAGTGAGAAAATAATATGCAAAATTGTCCTAAATGACCAGAGAATAGGATAAGTTGTTAAGTACATATATCTTCGTAGCCTATTCATAAGTGATGGACAGATAGATGGGGAATTAGATACATGCATAAACAGAACGCAGAAGTGAAATTATATCAAATAAAGCTAAAAGGGTAATACATAATTCTATATTTATACCGTAGCAAAACAACATATCAAGAAAAGGATAAGAGTAAAATGAACGCGATTGATATGAAATTCCTGCGCAGAATATGCGGGAAAACACTGATGGACAAAGTGAGTAACGAGATTATCTCAAAGAATGTGGTGCAGAAGAGACACTAGTTTATATGTGAAACAAAATGGTTAAGATAGTTTGGGAATGTTGAGTGAATGAAATATGAGCGTCTAACGAAACGCGTGTATCGAGGTAAAGTAAATGGTAGTGTGTCCAGAGGCAGACAGCGGAAAGATTGGTTGGAATATGTATATGAGACCCTACTTGGAAGAGACATAAGAAGCCATAGAAAAACAGCATGAATAAAAAAAAATTATGGATGTGAAGGAAGTCAGAGAGGTATGCCAGGACAGAAAAGTGTGGCGACAAATGCGTAGTTTGAAAAAAATAATTTCAGTGGAGTGAATGACAACTGAAACAAAAGACTCTGGATACTAATGTGTCGGAGTGGAGAGCCTCACATGATGACTTTGTAAGGTTCTTCACTGGGAGTGATCGTTAGAGCGATTGATCAGCAACCTGGGTCGGAACAGTGTTGCGGAAAAAATGTGTTATTTAAATAAATAATATGTGAATGCTAGATCAGTCTAAAATTATACACCCCCACACTACTCCCTCCTCCACGAGTGTGTCACGCCTACCCCGAAAAGGAAAATGGCTTAACGGTATGATAACAATAATATAATACGGTAAGGTGGTCTCCTCTACATAACACTCGAATAACCCAACACTATCCACCTGTGAATGATTAAATTGGACTTGCATAAGATTAAAAAATCAGATTATGTACAATTGTATACATATTTTATAAGATAATTTAACTTATTTCATAAGTTCTTCGAAATCGTATACAATAATGTTTCTTCATTTGTGAACATAATTTTGCGAATAAGAATAAGCTATTTCTTATGATTAAAATTCAATGCATATTTAACATATTAAGATTTCGAATAAAATATTTTCCGGAGATTAAAACAATGAGGGAGATGTTAAAAATGATATACTTCAGAGTTCAGATCACAGAATAACATCTCACTCATTGTTCTAATTATTATTATTATAACACTCAGACAAATAACATCGCTTTCCAACATCTTCCTAATTCCTGAGATTAGTACAAATTAAAAAAATAAGTTTCATTTCAATAAGCATAATACCAGTACCAGGGACCACAACGCAAAAAAGGGGAAATATGGTAACTTTTCACGAAAAAAGGGGAAAATAGGAGATCAATTAAATCTTGTTTACGTGTATAAAAAAAGAAACTAATTTTTTTATGAAAAATGTTCTATTTTCAGATAGTTTTTACGGACTTTTAAAATGATCAATGGCATGAAAGAATTTGTTTTAAATTGGATATAGTTAGGTAATTGGAAATCCATTCGCGGCGACATAAAAAAGTCCGCCAAAAAAAATTTGTTAAACAAATATTTTTTATGTTAAAAATTGTTTTCATAAGTAAGGTTATTTTCACTTTTATATTTCATCATTACCACGCGGACGAAAATTCCGCGAGATTAATTCACGGCACTGTTCCTTGATTTTATCACGGTTTGGCACGAGAACTAAGATCTCGGAATCCTTGCGTTTAAAGCGTAGGTCTCGAAGACTCAGGCATTAGGCCACACTCCTATTCTCTTAGGTTTCGAATTCTATGCTTTTAGATCCTAGAGTCCCAGACTTTGAAGCACGTAAAATTTGAAGCTCTAAAATCAAGCGCTTCCGTGAATTATTCTCTTGAAATTTCTCTCCATGTATAATTAATACTTTGAATGTCAATTTCAAACTATACTCTTCAAGTTTCAAATTGAACAAATAAACATCTGTAAATTTTTTACTATTAAGAATTAAAAAATGAAATTGGAGACTGCTCAGAACTTATATTCAGATTAGCAATTGCAGTGGCTCAATTTTAAACATTTGCCTTTAAATTTTTCAAGTTTAGAACATTGAAGTTTGCAGTTGATCAACTTGGAATATTCCATTTTATAATTATTTGACTTTGCACATTTGCATTAAAAAGAACATGCCTTTTAACTGTTTCAATTTTATATATCTTGTCCTATATTATAGCTGTAAAAAAAATGTAATTTTAATTATAGAAACTAATTAATAACCTTTTGAATTTATATTTGAAAAAGCTAAATGAATTTTGATAGATATTTCTGTGATTTGAAAAATAATTTAAACTATCACTACGTATATTTAACGAGAGAAGGGTAAGTTTTTTTAGAATAGGGAGGAAAAATGAATAACGCAATGGGATAAGGGAAAAATTGAGAATCCCTGCAGTAATACAAAGTTAATTTCACGAATGAACAAAACATTGTTGTATAATTTGATATTAGAGTTAAAAAATTAGGGATGCTCGAAAAAATTTCCGACATTTCTATGCTTAGAAAAATTTCCTGACAATTCCATGTTTTTCAGATGACAGAGCCCTGAATTATGTAGATCACTCTTGAAAAGAAAAATATGCCTGGAATCTTTAAAATTTTACCTTTTTCGGAGGAGGTGGTGGTTTTCTATAAAAACCTTGTTTTGAGTCCTCTGGCCTTAGTGCTTCCTTCAAACTTTTCTTCGAATCTATTTCCGACAATACTACGAAAAAGTGATGACACTTTTCACATTTCACAAACCTCGTTGAAGCTGCATTTGAAATAAAAATAATTCATAATTACAAATTGATTTGAAATTAGGCGTTGGTATGAAATTTTTCTGATTTTTTAAATATATTTTTTAATTGTCTACTTACATACGAATGTTTCAACATGTGTACAAGGATCCCCGCATTTTGGACAAGTCAATGTATTTTTTTTACCCCCGCTACCATCTCTCCCAGTACTTCCTCCAGCACTCGCCCCAGCGTCCTTATTTGGAGGTGTAGGTTCTGTCGGGACTTTGTTCACAATTCCCGTGGTGCATATAGAACGGGAAGCAACCACCCTAACTATTTTGTGTACTGAAAAAATATACATTTTTAATTAAGTTTATAACGATTAATTGTGACGATCAGATTTTGGTAAAGAAAGCATCTTGTACACCACGCTTGGAAAAACCCTTTCGGTGTCTCGGCGAAATTGTTTCATCCGACTTTTGATAAGAATCACCAGAAGTATCTGAAAAACGAATGTGGCGAACTTTGACAGCGAAAAGCCTTTTCCACACCGTTTTGTGCGGGGCCTTTTGTTAAGGAATCAAAGGGGCGATTTGATTAGGAAATTATTTAAGAGTGAAATATGAACTTTAAAGTCAGTTCATATAATATGGACATTTCAACATTTTTCATTTTTCCACGATTCCGTCTCTTCTTATTCATAAGGTGTGATTTCTTATTTTAATGCAATTTTTAATTAATCCACGATTATGACAGCAACCATATCATGATTAAGAAACTTATATATAGCTTATTCATTCTTCGAATATATACGTATAAAAAGACTTACCGTGATTTACGACATGATTCGACAAAGCCAAACGGCTGACACCAACCAAACAACAGCGGGCACAACTCATAGTTATACTGATTCAGCAGAATTTCACTGCAGTATGTTTCAACAAAACTAATTTGGTGCAGAATTTTATTATAAATTAAGTCTGAAATCAAAGTAATTTAATAAATAAAAATGCACGGAAAAATTAAAATCAGAAATTATAGGTATTGTGTCATTTTTTTCCGGAAACTCTTAAGTATCTACTCGGAAATAATGGGCAGGAAAGATAACAAAATTTCCGGAACATAAAGATTAGAATGAGAACTTTTTTATTCTAAACCAACTGGTGTTCATAATTTTAAGGGAAAAAAGTCCTAAAGATCTTTATAATATTTCGATTAAGTAAAAGATAGTAATGAAGTTCCGTCAAGAATCGAGTTATACGAATAAAAAAATCGTAGAAAATTCTCTCGCATTACTGATAGAATCTTTGAACAACTTTGTAGAACTACATAATAAATTATGTTGATATGCCATATCACTTTTAGAAAGTTTTCGAAAGTAAATTCGCAGCAAGAAACAGGAAGAAAAAGGGATATTAAAAAAAATATTCCAACTGGATATTTTCTCATAATATGCAAATAATAAAAGTTAATATTGAAATATTATAGCCAAATATTCTGAAGTAGTATAACTGAATATTCATTTTTGTGAATGTCATTCTTATTAACTTTTTCAGTGTATTCTCTGTACATTTTGTTTAATTCAATTGAGTTCAATTGAAACATTGATCCATCAATCGTAAATTTTTGTCAAATGCAGTTCACTGCATTTAAGATCAATTACAATAAATTAAAATTAATTCAAGTACAATTATTAAACTGATTTTATGTTTTAAACTTCGAGATAGCAATTTAAAAAAATATAAAGCCCTAAATGCTCGTATTTACAAAAATTATAAAATATTTTAAGCTGAATATTACATATTTTTCTGCTGTTACCAATCTCAATTTTCTTTTCATCAAATTCGCTGGCAGCTCTGAATTGATAAGCTTCTACAATACTAGGTATCTCTATATCTATATTATAAAGAATTTTTGTTCTGCTTATTGCAATCTGCACTATATAAACTGTTACTTATATTTAGACCACGTGTCAGCAGTAAACTTTATTTTATTTTTATACAGCAAATAACTATAATCAACATCCACCAAACAAATCATTTCGCTAATGCAACAATACAACAAAGAGTCACAATTTCAAGACACCTGCTGATTACATAGCCTGCAGATGTGTGAAAATGTCCGTAATTGGGAAGTTAAAAACCACCAGATAAAATGTCAGAGCAACTGATTAAGATTGTATACAAAGAAAATATAACATTAATTACACTCCACCTACAAATATTCAAGAAATTTTTTGTTTTGTTTTCAGTATGATATATGGGAAACTGCGTGAAAATGAATCAGCTGTTAGCTGTCTTCCTGGTTGTGAAAGGTTTATTAAATGATAGGGCACTGCATTCGAAATTGAAATCCTGATACAAGAGTAAGTGAATCAGTAAAACGTCAAGATCATATCGTGCTATGTTTAGTTTATAAAAATCACGCCTCAATTGATTAGCGACTAACCTTGCAAATAAACATTTTATAAATCCTTGGACCAGAAACGCGATAATTTTAAAGAGTGATTTTTGGTTTACATGAGTTAGCAAATAAAAATACACATCTGTCAAAAGTATGTTGTACTGGGGGTGGACACGAGGGCGTGCGAATTATTTTTATCTGCAGATTTGACACATCACGATCAGAGGAAAACAATCACAGGCCAAAAAAATATACACGAAGGTCATAGACAAACCACACACTCGTATTTTCTCTTCACAGAACCCATACGAAATCGATGTGAGTTTGTGTAATGGTCACAAAAGCACTAATAATTATGAGGTTTACCTGTGACGTATAAATAACGTAAATTGTTGCGAAGCAATCCCAAAGATTGCCAAAGGTCCAAAAAATGTTCCCCAACGTTCCCCAACCCAATTTTACACTGGACGCAGACGTCCACTCGATCGCAGCGACATCTGATTTAAAAATGTGTGAGGTGTCAGTCAGTGGAAACTGCCAACCTCCAAATAAGAGTCGTGTATCTCGTGTATCTTTCGCAATTTTTGTATTATATTCTAAAATTGAATATATATGAATTAATGACACATGGCAGATGGAAAATAATTCGAGGCTATTTTTTACGTCCTTTCGTTTATTTCCTAGACTATCGATAATGGAAGCATGTCAACGATGTCCTCTAAATATTTTTAAAAGGTTTTTTTCTTCAAATTTTAATGTACGTCACAATTAAACAAAGTCAGGAATAGGTTTGTAATTTTATGCAATTTTAGGATATTACAATGATACCAAATGCTTGTGACCAATTAGGACTAAATTTTTTTTTGAAATATCTTCGTAAATGGAGGTAAAAAGGCATTTCTCATCATAAGTGTATTTACAAATTAACTACGCATATTTGCTAATTTAGCTCTTATTTCCTCAAAATTAATTGACCTCTACATTCCTCACCATCAGTTCTGTGTGAAAATTAAATTATATAATTTTACTCAATCAATACTAGCATTGAATTTTGTTTAAATACAGTAAGTGATACTCCGTTTTTAAATAGAGGAAAACTGTCATTTTAGAACTTCATTTTACACAACAGCAATTCTATTTCCAATTATCTGAAGAATTTCAGCTATTAGTAATTTTTATGAGAATTCTAATATCCGTTCTCTTAGGCGTTGAAAGAAAATCCTCAAAATAGTTTTTTGAAAAAATCAAAAAAATTTAAGAGACATTTAAAATTGAAAATCTTGTTCCGTTATGAAACATTCAAAACTTTGAGGCTTTTGATGACATTAAGGTGTATTATTTTTGGAATTATGCTTAATAGGACGCAATGTTAAAAAAATATTTTTTGAACTATAAAGTTTCAAAAACTTATTGGAAAAGAAAACACTTTATTTTCTTCGTTTTTCTTTATATACCTGCTAACTTTTCTGACTTTTTCAAAAATTATTTAAGAGTTTCTTTTTTACACCTTAAAGAACTGATACCAGAATTTTCATAAAAATTACTAAAAATAGCTGAAATTCACCCGATGATTTGACATGGAATTGGAATTGCTCACAAAGATTATAAATTAATGATTTTTACCCTTTGCATACAAACTTCTATTGAAACTAGGAGTACCTCTACGGAAACAAATTATGCATCTGTTTTACAAAAAATTTCAAAACTCTGTTCACGAAAGTTATAGAGAAGAAAAAAAGAACCAACATTTTCATTTTGGAATATCTGCTAACTTTTTTCATTTTTTCAACAATTATTTAAGGGTTTTTTCACACTTTAAAGAACGAATACCAGAATTTTCATAAAAATTACTAATATAATTCCAAACAAATAAGCAGTAAAAACTTTTCTACTTTATTCATGTAATTTACATTGTAGTTGTATCATAAATCCCCTCTTACGTTTAATCTATTGCTGTGAAATAGACTTATTTGAAAAAAAGTTTTTAGGACTAAAAAGTCATTACACACACCTATTATGAAAAAAGGGTTTTAACCTCATAAAAATACTTCTTTTATTTCTGATTTCTCAACTCTGTTTTTAAAAATATTACTTTAATGTGATTTTTATTTTGGTCTTCTCTAGGAGTGAATTACATTTATTTTTATTCGAAATAATTTAATCAAAAGGCGTTGAAGAAAAAGCCATAACTTCCGAATTAAATTTCTTTACTTTACTTCACAAACAATAAAATTAGAAATTTTTCCCCAAGTTTTGTCTCATTTTAATTGCTTTTTCTTAAAAATGGAAAATTTTCAGAAAAAATTTGATTTATCCAATTAATTAATTAATATTGTGAAAATTCATGTAACAAAAAAATTATTTTTTACATTTTAATCATTTTCAATAAAAAAATCTAAATAATTATTATTCTTATTCTACTTACTATCTATTAGATGTTACAGGCTTTATCAAACAGTCTTAAACGGTAGTATTTTTTTAAAAGTGTATGAATAAGATTTTCCACTTTTCAAACATTTTTTATTATTACACCTACATTATTATTTTGATTATATTTACTTACTATTCTATGAGTGCCTGAACATTAAATTTGACTTGAAAGTCGCGCCAATTTCGATACATCCGATTCCGCTTTTGCGGCACGAATCAGAAGCGGAGTAAGTGGTGACACAAATGTAGGTACTATATTAGATGGGAATATGCAAGCTGCCATTATGGTTCCCCGTCAAATTCAAAATCGCTAAATTGATATCGAATTACATAAATACACTTACATGATATAGATTATTTATTTTGAAATTATACTGGAGCATTGCTATCAAAACATAAATTATGAATAAAATTACATGTGATATATTATATGAAATATTTAAATTTGACTATATGATTTTTTAACCCACACATTTGCCGAAAAGTAGCTCTCTTACAAAAATTATGATTGCAAACGAAATTTTACTCAGTTTATAAATAGGCCTTAACATGTGACGAGTGGGTCATGTGATGAGATTTCTACCTTAACTTCACTTTTTTTATTTCCCAACTTATTTTAACACGAACTGCCACATCGAGTTGAAAATTAAGGATAATAAATAAGAAGCACTAAGAAAGGCGGGTCTGGTTCTAAATTTCAATAATTATAAAAAAAGCAAAAAAAGTTATTGAAAACAAACAACTTTTTTCATAATTATAAAATTATAGGACCAGACCCACCATTCTTAGTGCTTCTTGTTTCGTATTTCAAATTTTCAACTCTATGTGGCGTTTCGTGTGATAATAAGTTGGAAAATATAAAAGTGGTGGTAAGTAAGGAATCTGGCCACGTGACCCACTCATCACATGGCCTTAATGTGAGTCGTTCTGTAGAAAAATGGGTTTCTAACCTTACTTTATTCTGGATATCATTTCGCTTTAATATATCAAAAAAATGCTAGCAGGCAATTTAATTACATGTAAACATAATCTTCAGACCCCCTATATTTGAATTATACGAGGTGTGTTCAAAAAATAAGGTGACTTGTTTTCTCAAAAAATATTTATTCCTCAATATTTATGTTGTCCCTTTCAAAGTAATCCCCCTCAGATATAATACACTTGTGCCAACACTTTTTCCAATCATCGATGCACTTCTGATAATAATTTTGTGGTACAGCCTTGAGTTCTTTCAGCGATGCAGTTTTTATCTCCTCAATCGTTGAAAATCGATGTCCTTTCATGGGTCTCTTCAGTTTTGGGAAAAGAAAAAAATTACTGGGGGGCAAATCCGGTGAATATGGAGGCTGAGGCATGACCGTGGTGCTGTTTTTGGTCAGAAAATCTTTCACAAGCTACGATGAATGAGCAGGTGCATTATCGTGATGCAAAAGCCACGAATTGTTTTTCCAAAGTTATTGACCGTACGACCTTGTGGTAAGAATTCCTGATGAACTACGCCATGGTAATCATAGAAGACAGTGAGCAAAACCTTCGCGTTTGACCGAACTTGACGTGCTTTTTTCGGTCTTGGAGACTCAGGATGCTTCCACTGAGACGATTGGGCTTTAGTTTCGACGTCATAAACATATACCCACGATTCATCCACAGTTATAACCCTTTTCAGAAAATCAGGATCATTATTTACTTCATCCAACATCTCCTGAGCGATGGTCATGCGATGGATCTTTTGATAAAAATTAAGCAGTTTTGGAACAAATTTCGCTGACACACGTCTCATGCCCCAAACCTCCGAAAAGATAGCATGGCATGAGCCAACCGATATGCCAACATCTTCAGCAACTTTTCTGATGGTAATTCGGCGATTTTTCAACACCACTTCTTCCGCTGCTTGAACATTTTCATCTGTTCCCTGGCGGACCGAAGGAACCGAGTGGAGCCTCTACAAAGTACCCGTAAAGACCCCCATGGGTCCCCATTCGGTTCCTTTTTAAAAAACTCGAAAAAAC
>NC_046664.1:104066945-104069059 GCF_010883055.1 Belonocnema kinseyi | reverse complement strand
CTATAGGGAATTATAACGTAGAATCCGAATTTCAACAATTTAAAAGTTGATTTTGCTGATTTTTCGAGTTTTTTAAAAAGGAACCGAATGGGGACCCAATGGTGTCTTTACAGGTACTTTGTAGAGGCTCCATTCGGTTCCTTCGGTCCGCCAGGGTTGTTGACGTGCTGGGACGTCCAGGGCGAGGTTCGTCTTCGACATCCTCTCGGTATTCTTGGAACGCTTGTACCACTTATACACATTTTTCTTACTCAGAGTAGACTCACCGTATGCAACTGTCAACATTTCAAGAGTTTTAGAGCACTGGATTCCATTTTTCACACTAAATTTAATGCAAACTCTGCTCCATTTTTTTCAAAAGAAGAAAATCGCCGAGCACACCAAACCCTTCTAATCTTTTACGCCTCTGCCAGAAAAACAACACGAGCTATATATTCAAAACTGTGAACATATGATCGTGACGAGTGTACCGACACAACAAAACAAAAAATTTAAAACTTGAATGTACGTAGCCCGCGAAAATTGAAAAGTCACCTTACTTTTTGAACACACCTCGTATTGTGATAGTCATGTACATTAGTAATAACTTCGCAGATTCTTGAATTTAAATTCGGGTTCCATTTATCGCCACTGCAAGTTATGATTCATACTCACAGTCTTTCTCTAAGCCCTAGTGGGAAACAGTTAAGTTTGAATAAATCCTTGCTCTTATTTTTACAAAATGGAGCACTGTAGCAAACCATTTTTCTTATATTCTAAACTTAATTTTAATTAAACTATACGACATGCTTATCGCACTTTTTCCCGCGATCTGTCCAGGAACCAGAATGGCGGTTGTATTTTCCTGTCTGATATAATATGCTACCAATTTAAAAATACACAGAATGACTACTGCGCATGCCAAAGATATCTGCGGGATGACACCACTGCCCTGACATCAGATTCGAAAATCGAGACCCCATGTCTCAACCAGTGATCATGATCCAACAAAGCATGGTGCTGCCAGGCGCAAATAAAAGAAAAGTCAACCAATCTGATTCGGCACCCTAGGGCACCCGACCTTTCTGACATCTTGGATCGAGTGCGGCAGTTGCATCGACATATAGAAATGGACCGGTAACGCTTTGTGGAGAACTGAAATGGACTCTAGAGAGAGAAAAAACATATGAGATCTAGACCTGCCTTTATCTATTTCAGGACTCTTTCAAGTGATTTGGTGGCCCCGGGTATTGCCTAAATATTCTGTACGGTTAATTAAAAAAAAAAAGATAAACAATATATTAGAAATTTGTAGTTATAAGAAATTGAATTTTAAAGAACATTCATGTAAAATAACCTGTTTCAGATAGATTATTTTAAAAACTTGGTAACCTTGAATTCTTCTTGAAATTGGATTGAAAATGCTACAATAATAATCGTTTTGTGAGTTCAAAAAGAATGTAAAAACTGTCAAAAATTCGAACAATATTTCTATAACATAAAAAATAATCATTTGTATTACATAGGTACGAAACTTCATATTTTGAGGTTTCGTTTTTGTTGTAACATTTTTTATTTTACAATATTCAATAACTTTACTTACGTATGAAAACATATCCCCGTATAAACGTCTTGACAACGCTAACAAACTACACAGGCTGCCAGCATTTTTTATATTTATTTACAATAAATTATAATTGAATAAATTATAAATAAATCAATTCTGAAAAGTGCGATAAACGTCACATTATTGGGGCACTCGCGACACAAAGTTCGGTCCTGTGCTGCGCCAAACTTAACCCAACGAAAATATTCTCGACCAATCAGCTTTATCTAGAAAGAGATCGGTCTACTTCTCTACTTCTCTTTCTCTAGAGCCCATTACCGTTCTCCCCACAGCATTCCGGGCCATTTCTATATGTCGATGGGCAGTTGGCTTCCCCTTCTATTCGTGCCAATGCATTGAGTATGGTGGGAGGCGTCGGTTCACTCTAAGTACACTGATATCTTGTGATATCTGAACTTGATACGAGCAGAGATGAGGTGGGAGATTGCTTATGCCGTGTATTTGATTTCGACCGACTTACCCCAGCGCGCCCTGTTTGCCTTAGCCTTCCGGGAACTAAAATTAAAGG
>NC_046664.1:104063483-104066845 GCF_010883055.1 Belonocnema kinseyi | reverse complement strand
TTTTAAAATCAAAGGTGAACAGCCCGACAACTATAATTTTGTGATTTTGAACTCTCCTTTGTTAAAGCTGTTTTGGCTTTAACGAACACATTCTCATCACGTATCTCGTGTTTCGCACTCGATTTTGTCCAACATGTCAACTTTTTTACATTATACACAACACTTTTATATCAATTATAATACATTTTTATGTAACTCTGCCTGGGATTACTTATTAAAAAATTGCAAAATAAGAAGCAAATTGTATTTATCATGATTATTTTTGTATTTGTTTCTTATTTTGCTTTAAATTGTATTCTAAGCTGCTCTGAAACATGTATCATTTCAATAAATGTATATCATTGCAATTCATAATATACATAAAAATTGAATCATACTAATTCTTGTTTCCTTGTTTTTATAATTTTTTTTTAATGTTGTTTTTTACGATTAAAAAAAAACTACTACGCATCTGTATAGAGTCTAATACAGGAACCTATATAGGTTATTATATAGGAGCCTACGTTCTCTTTCGTCTTTTCTGTGCTTTTTCCAAAAAGTGCATTTTTGCATTTTTTATCTTATGTTTTACGATTAAAAGAAGATCTACACGTCCAATCGAAAAATGATTAATAATAAATTTATGGATCTTTTTAGGTGAACAACTGTTGTCGGGTAATTTAAGTTCATACCTGGTGTCGTTTTTTAAAACAAATTTAATATTTTTATTTAGAATGTTATTTCTTACGACTAAAGCAAAAACTAACTGCACGGAGAAAAATGGATGTTCAAAAGTAAAATCTAGATGTTCTGGGTTAACATATTATATGTTTAACTATAGGACAACAATCTAGATGTTCGAAGTTAGCATCTGTAGATCTTAAAAGCTGAAATGTTACCCCCTAACATTCAAAATGTTCTACTGAAAAATCCGAGATATTACATGTATGGTTATGTCAAATTACGTCTGTAAATATTTGAGGAGTTTACTTATTTATGGTAATTTAAGGAATTAATTGATAACTTATTTGTAAATTTTAAATTAAACTTTAATGTTCGTACACGAACGAAAAAAAAGATAAGGGGTATAAAATGTCGACCAGATGATGCATTCCGTCAAGTTGAGGTTATATTCAATATTTCTAATTCAAAATAAAAACTTGGATGAATAATCGGAGAATGAATGATCTGTAATGTGAATTAAATATTCTATCTATTTTAAGTTACTTAAACTCAAATGTTATTTCAATTTTATAAACCTTTTGTCAAATGTGTTAAGTCAATAAACCTAAAACATAAGAACGTTTTTCTCTTCTTTAAACTTAAAAAAGTCGTTATCCAATTTCATCTAAGGACATCTAATTTTTATTCTTTGGAAATGTTCCAAAATTGTAATATTCCATAATTTTAATATTTAATATATATAGCTTTGAAATATAGTCGTAAAATTGCAATGCGCGATGTGCATGCGCTCGAACGGTTTTAACATCTGAATGTGTTTTAGTTTAACATAAAAATATTTGTACGCCTAACATCTCAAAAAGATGTTAAATGTTTGGCATCAATATCTGCGTATTAGGTGCTACAATCTCACCCTTTGAACATCTACATTTGAACATCCATTTTTCTCCGTGTGTCCTATCAAAAATTATAGCTCTTTTTTGGATGAACAATTTTTGTCTCATTTTTTTCGTAGCTTATATCGAAAAGTGATTCATTATCAATTTGCAGTTCTTTCTAGGACGCGCAATTTGAGCTTTTTCACTTTTTTCGTATCTTGCATAGTTTGACCAAAACATGAAATTTTGGAATTTTTCATTATTTTTGGTACGATCAAATTTGGAATGTTCAACTTTTCAACAAAATTAAAAAAGTTGTTATCGTAGTCCTGTAGGGCTTTCAAAAGGCTAAGTTTTTCTTCTCCTGGCTTTTTTTCATAACATGCGTTGTTTGGCTTAAAATGTTTATTTCAGTTTGTTTTTTTGGATTTTGAAAATGCTCTAAATCTGATCATTTTCTTTTTATAGAAAAAAGTCATGGGGATAAATTGTTTGAGTTAATGAGTGATATGAACAAACGTAGATAGAATTTTTAAATCTTGAAAAAATGTGGTTTCGAAATTTTTTTGTATGATCAAATTTCGAATTTTCAACTTTTTGACCAAATTGAAAAAGTTGTTATCATAATCTTGTAGGGCTTTCAAAAAGCAATGTTTTTCTTTTCCAGACTTTTTTTCTTATCATTTTTTGTTTGGCCTAAATTGTTCATTTTAGTTTTTTTTTGGATTTTGAAAATGCTATAATTCCAGTAATTTTTGATTTTTCGAAAAAAGTAATTAGAATAAATTTGTTAATTTTTTTTAACACTATGAATAACCATACAAAGAATTTTTTAATTTTTAAAAAAGTGGTCTCAAAAATATTAAAAAAGTGCCCACTTTTTGAATTTTCATCCAAAATAGCTGGCTAACGAACTTGACCTTTAGTTTAGGACACTAAACGAGTGTACCAAAGCGCAATCTAACAGATTACTTTTTTCAAAAGTTATCGTGTTCACAGACGGGCAGACATGCAGACATACAAACAGATAGACACATTCGTAAAAACCTGTTTTTCGAATTCAGGGGGTCTCAAAATGTGGACATTTGACAAAAACTGGGAGGTGAAATTTTACACAAATCTAATACCTTTTCTGATGAGAAGGTAAAAATCATATTGCAATAAGTGATAATAATACTTGTCATATGTTCGACTGATTAATCACAGTAAAATATATGGAGAAAAGTATTGCAAGAAAAAATATACTACAGAAAATCTTGATAAAGCAAAATATTTAACTGAAGAGATTATCAAATTACTTTAAGAAATTAATAAAAATAGATACTTACTGAAACTAATGAAAATGAAAGTTTTTACCATTATAGAGTTTTAATTTCTTTTTTAATTCTTATTAAATATATAGTGCATACATTTTCTTATAAAAATTAATTGGTTTAAAATGTTCGAAAGGTTCAAAATCTAAAAAAAGTAAAGTTCTGAATTTGTTTATGAAATTTATTTGTATAATAAATCATTATTGTAAATTTGCAAGGTTTCGTAGGAAAATGTAATTAGAAATATATATTCTTTGTTGATTCCGTAAACAAATTAGGCCTATTTTTCAAAAAATGCCCAAACTATTAATTTGCTCATGGAAGTAGTTTAAATAATAAATCTTGAAAACGCGATTATTATAATTAATCGGAAAGACGTTCTTAATTAAATTTGTAAAAAAAACTGACACTATTCGTTTGAAAAATAGCCAAATTCTGAAGTTGTTATGAAAGTTCTTTAAATAATTAACCATTCTTGTAGATTTAACAAATACCTTAGGAAAGAGTCATC
>NC_046664.1:104059931-104063383 GCF_010883055.1 Belonocnema kinseyi | reverse complement strand
AATAGTTTTAAGAAAATTAATTAAAATTTAGTCATTTTTTGAAGTCTCAAAAAATTTTTTCGAGACTTCAATCGATTACAACTATATTTTTTAAAATTGTACAAGAAAACAAAATTGGCGTAGGTTAGGACGGACGAACGGAAATTGACAGTTTTAGAAATACATGAAGAATATGTAATGAACGATGATGTAATAGGCAAGTTTCCATTGAAAACCACTGATGTGGAAGCGCGTAATTGAGTTTAAATTTGAAATAAGAAATTTAAAAAATTTTTTTTAATTTTTAAAAAAATGTGTATATGTACACATCCAAACATATGCATATATATACACACATATAGCATACATACATATACACATTATTTTATAATACTCTGATAAATTTTATTGATATTTAGAATTTCAGTCTGTAAATTAACAGAAATTTTACGATATTTGTTTATAAAAATAGACTCAATAATACGTCGTTGATAAGTATTTTTTTCTGTAGCTAATATTTTAATACGTTTAAAATCAAAATCAAAGTAATGATTGAAATTCCAAGAATGTTGCGACAAACCTGTGTTAAAATTCCCAACTTCACAATCTCTTTTGTGTTCAGTAATTCTAGTTTTTAATCTCCTGCCAGTTTCACCTATATAAGCTTTATTACAACATTTACATTTAATTAAATGAATAACACCAGATAAATTTTCAATGGAATCGACGTCCTTTCTTCTTGACAAATAATTATCTAATGTATTAGTGTTTTTAAAATAAACATTAATATTAAATTTTTTAAGTGAATTTCTTAATCTTTCTGATAGGCCCCGAATGTAAGGCAAAGTAACATTTAAATTAAGTCTATTGTAAGTATCACTCCAATTTCTTTTTTTGTTAATTTTATTACTGTTATTGTAAATCTCATGAATGCGTTATGAACAGCCTTATTGTTTGAATTTTCATAATTTTTCGAAATTGTTAAAAGGCGAAAAAGTTTAAATTTAAAGTTTAAAAATGCGAAAATACACCATTTTCCATGTTCATTTGCAATCCAGCGAGTCACTTTCTTTCCCTTCTTTTGAAAGTCGATCCTTTGCTTTCAGTTTCCTTTTTAAACTATACCTTGAATTCAATGCATTTCAAATTAAATTTTTGCAGCTTTATTTAGGTTGAATTATACAAAGGTTTTTTGTTTTAGATATAAATTAATTAAAAAATTTTATTGGGTTTTCACGACTGTAATTTATAACTCTAAAATGGAATAATTGTAGCTCAAACATGAAAAAGTATAGACTAATTTCATATTTAAAGAGATTCTATCACATATACTGAACTATTAAAACCTCTGACCCTTTTTAAAATTTTTAAAACTCTTTTAAAAACTTTTTTTAAACAATTTTGGTTGTGATTTCTTCATAAAAGAATAAGTGCTATTTAGTCTCCAGAACAGCAATTTCAATAATATTTAAAGCCTTAATAATTTAGACATTTTAAATTTGTAGTCTTCAGAATATATTGAATAATTTCAAATTTAAAGCTATTTAAATATTTCATCTGAATTTTTGAATGGAAAGTGTTCGATAATTTTAGATTGAAACCTCTCAAATCATTTAGTTACAAATTAAAATCATACAACTTCAAGTTTTATTTCATTCTGTCACTCAGGGTAATTTTCTGTGAAAAATATTGAATTACAAAGAATATTTATCAAACAATAGAATGGATTTCTTCGCCCGAGATGCAAACGTAGAATGTACTATAGTAAAAACAACTGGAAAAATTTAGATGAAAGCCAAATTTGGTAAAGAAAACAAACCTTTGTCGACCTACAAATACTAATTTTATTCCCCGAAAGATTTTTAAAAAATCTCTTCGAAACACTTTTATTGCAAATATTTAATTGAAGAAAAATATTTGTTATAAAAATAAAAATAGTACAATTTTGACATACAATTTTTAAAATAAAAAAATGTGTGTGTCAAACCACAATCCAATCCGACTATTCTTTCAAAAGTTATCCGATTATGAAAAATGGCTGTTTAACGAACTCGATCTTTCTTTTTGGTCCCTCGAACAGTGTGTCAAGCCCAATCCAATTGGACCAGTCTTTCGAAAATTATCCGGTATACAGACAACAACAACGGCGACGCCGGACACACAATAACACCCCGACGTAAAAACTTGTTTTTCTGACTCACGGGGCCTCAAAACGTCGACATTTGATAAAATCCGAAAAAGTTATTTTTCATAAAAAAACTAATACCTTCTCAATTTTGATGAGAATGTAGAAATTATCAACAAGATTTGTAGAAAACCTTTCAAAGAATAAAATTATTGTCCCGAAAGTTACAACCGAAAAATTACAATTTCAAAAAAATGAAAGTTGTTTTAAATATTAAGCTAGACCCGCGAACGGTACAAATCAGAAAATTAAAGTAAATTTGAAAATTGAACTGCAGTTCGAGTATTAAAAACTAAACAGTGATTGATTTTACAAGGTGATTCTAGATCTGTTCAAAATGATATAATTTACATATTTTAACGTTAAAATTTGAACTTATTTAATTGAAAAGCCTTAGTAGTGACACAAGTGTAAAGTTCCAATTAATGGCTTCTTAAATGAACGCAATTTCAAAATCTTTTTGAAGTATTATTTCAGTATAAAATATTCCATTTTTAATCTATTTGGTTTGGAAATTAAAAGAAACAATTTTCAATAGTAAACAATTTGAAAATGAATTGTCACAATTTCAGAGTGACAAATTTAAACTTGGAATATTACGATTATAACTGTTTAATTTTTTTATTTGTATTTCGAAGGTAAAAGTATTTCATTTTGATTCGTAAAGAACAGTTAAATAAGCATTAATATAGAAAAAAATCAAATAAGCTAGAGGTTTCTGAATGTTACAAAGAAAAGAACAAAATTTGGAGCTCCTCAAGAATTTTGAAACATTAGGAAAACAATAAAAATTTCTGGGTAGTTTTAAAATGATTTTTTATTTTGAAAAAGTACATAACTCAAAGAGAATGTTTAAAAACATTTCAAAAGATTTACAATATTAGAAAAAATCTGGAAGCTCTTTAAACAATTTTGTGTGCAGGATTTTACAAAAATTTTAGGAAAAATGGGATTCAGTCTAAAAGATATTTAAAAGTTCCGAAAAATGTTTAAAATAATTTTAAAAGATTTGAAATAATTTAAAAGATAATAGCTATTTTTGATGATTTTGAAATGTTTTCAAATGTTGACTTTTTATTTTGAAAAATTACATAATTTTAAGAGGAGGTATAAAAATATGGGACCACTGACAAAAATTCCGAAAGGGATGAATGAAAAATCCCAAAAAATGAAATATCCGGCCCCAGAATAATAATTTTATAAAAATTGTATTAAAAAATACATTAAAAAACATGTGTGCTTTGAAAGAAAAAAATGTTCTGCCTAAATTTTCTTCGTACCTACATAA
>NC_046664.1:104016702-104059831 GCF_010883055.1 Belonocnema kinseyi | reverse complement strand
CAATTTTAACGTTAAAATTCAAGTTCCTAAACTGAAGGCCTAAAAATTTGCAAATTTTACAATTAGTGTTATGTAAATTGTATTGGTATCTTAAAAGAGTGTAAATAGTTCTTAAATTAGTTTGTAAATTTTCTGCAGTTTAGCTTATTTACATACCTAGATGTCAAAAAAGCTTACCCAATTTTTTCAAATTTTAATCACTTATTTTCTAAGAGAAAAGCACCCCTGTTTACCAGTCACTGAAATAGATTAGAAAAAAATTGCCAAGACCCAAGAATAAAAATTGGATGTACAGCGAATTTTTAAATTTTTAATTGAGATTATCTTTAACTTTGTGATATAAAAAATTTCCATACACATTTCTTTTTAATAATACTGTAGGAAAAAATCAACAAGATCGAGCGCCGAAATTATAATTAGAGCAAATTTTCTGTAATTCTATGGGGACGACTGATATATCCCGAAAAATAAAATTCCCGATTCGGTAAAATTCTCTGTTCCAAAAAAATACAATTCCAAAACTAATAAAATTCCTGAACAGTTTATAATATTAACGAATTTTAAAATTCCCAAATAATAAGACTCCCCAAATAAAATTGTTTCTTAATCAATATTAATTATTCATTAAAACTACGATAATAAAATATTGTTATCAAATAAATTTTTGTTTAATATTTAAAGTGTTAAAAATTATTGTTTGAATTTAAAATTAAAATTATACAAAAAATTTTGCCGACAAATTAATATATAAAAACACGTGTTTTTTAATTAACATTTCGATTTTTCAGAAGAACTTTTGCGATTTAAAAAATACTATATACATTTTCAACCAAAATATCTTATCCAGAAATATATTTTGTTTTAATTATTATTTTAAATTTAAACAAAAATGTTTAAATACTTCAAAAATTAAAAAAGTTGTTTCTTTGGTATAAATATTTGAGTATTTCAATTGAAAAAAAATTGTCAAAGAAAAATGCTTTCAGCACTTGTTTATCTTGAAATGTCTTTCTATAATACTTTTTTTTAAATTAGAAATATGATTTTTCAAGAACATTTTTTTTATAATTAAAAAAAGACTACCGAAAACCTGGATCAAGCTTCAGATCTGAAAAAATTCAGCGATACATACATGTCAAACTTTTCTAACGTCAAAAAATTTTTCTACTGCTTTACCGTCATATTTTACGACGAATGAGAAAACAAGAATTTGACTTCGTAGTACGATGAGGGCAGCACCTCGATAGGGTAGAAAATGTGGTGTCCTATATATATAATTCCCCACTCCGACGCCCCGTACCGCATCTACGTTTATAATATCTTTGGTAGCAATTTTCTTACGATCCGGAGGGGAAATGTCGGTTAACCTATTGCAACAGATGGCGCCACAAAAAGTAGGTCTGACTTTTTCATTGAATTGCATTCAGAAAAAGCAAAAATAATTAAAAACTTGATGCTTTTTGCAAATAAACAAAAAATATATTAAAACAAATAAGAGTAACTATTACTAATTATATAAAAATAGAAAAAATCATAAAAAGATGTAGTTTAATATGAATAAAATTTAATTTTAAAATACATTTTGAAAGCAGTTCGAACTTCATATTTCCATGATTTATTTTACTGATATTATTGATTTGATTATTTTTTCTAGTTAAAAAAATTATTTATTGTTAAAATTATTAACGGATCTAATGAAAAAATTAACAATATTTAATTCCTCAATGAGAAAATTATTTAAAACATATACATGATTAGAAGAAGTAATAAAACAGATATCACTTATATCCAATATAAATATAATAATAATAAAAATATGTAAGACTACAACTTCAGTTGCCAAGTGAAGAATCTTTGTACCTTTAAAATCTTAACAATTTCGAGTTTTGAAGGAAATATTTTTAAAAAGTAATGGTAATTTTAATTGAAATGTTTGGAGAGAATTATTTGGTAAAAAGTTAATGACAAGTCTGATAAATGAGAAAATGGATTTAATGTTATTTAATATAATGTATATATTTATTTAAATTGAACCGAACATCATATATACAAATAGTCTTATACGAATGACATTTAATAACAAAAATAATTTAAGAGTTTATAATAAGCACTGTGATAAACAATTATTTTGGCAAAATATTAGGATTTGAGATTTTTGAAATTATAATTTCCTTCAATGGCCAGAACGACTTCAGATATTCCTTAAAATAATAAATATAAATTATTATTAGATAAAATATAAAAATTTAAATTTTTCTAAAGAAATTAGATAAACAGATTGAAAATTTTTGCCCTTTGGCATGGACATTTTTTGTTTGCACTGGAAATGTTTTAAGTTTTTGGACGAATGACTGCTAGTCACCGACATATTATAAAAGTTAACAATAACCACTCTGATTAACAATTCCTGTGACAAAATAATTAAACTTAAGGTTTTATCAAATTTTAATTTTCTGTGATGGCTGAGTCGGTGGGTTATTGTCAAAAGATTTTGTATTGAGTGAATCTTAGCATGCAGTGTTATGATTCATTTTCAATCTATTAAGAATGAAAACCCGACTTTTTCCAAGTGAAACTGCCAACATTTAGAATTTGTTTATGTAAATTGTTTTTAAAGATGTAAGTTGTTATATTCTACTAGATGTTATCAAAGATACATTTTTTCGGAATATCCGGAGCCATTGTAGCAACTAAAGAAAATAAAAATTTTGATAAAACCTTATTTTTGAATATTTTGTCACACAAATTATTTATAACAATGGTTATTGTTAACTTCTTAAATATTTTCGTGATTAGCAGTCATTCGTTCAACAGTTTAAAACATTTTCAGTGCAGAAAAAAATTTCTATGCGAAAGGACCAAAATTTTGAACTTCTTTATCTAATTTGTTTACAACATATAAATTGTTATATTTTATTAAATATTATTAAATATTTATTATTTTAAGGATTACCTGAAGTCGTTCTAGTCATTGAAGAACAAAAGAAATTTATTTTCCACCAAGACTAATTTTCTAAACAAAAAATCAATTTTTGATCATAATTAAATTTTCGACAAAAAAGATGAATTTTCTACTAAGAAAGACGAATATTCAATAAAATACAAAAATTTTCAACTAAAAAAGATCACTTTTCAATAAATCATAGAATAGTTAAATTTGAAGTTAAAAAAATTGATTTTTAACCCAAAGCAAAAAGAATTTTCTACAAAATATTTAAATTTTCAGAAAACAGACGCCGGACAGACAAACAGACCCCGACGTAAAAACTTGTTCTTCTGACTCAAGAGGCCTCAAAACGTCGACATTTGATAAAATTCGAAAAAGTTATTTTTCATAAAAAAAACTAATACCTTCTCATTTCGGATGAGAATGTAAAAATTAGCAACAAGATTTGTAAAAAATCTTTCAAAGAATAAAATGATTGTCCCGCAAGTTAGAACAGAAAAATTACTATTTCAAAAAATGAAAGTTGTTCTAAATATTGAGCTATACCCATGACCGGGACAAATCGGGAAAAGAAATTAAATTTGAAAATTGAACTGCAGTTCGAGTATTAAAAATTTAACATTAATTGATTTTACAAGATGATTCTAGATCTGTTCAAAATAATATAATTTGCATATTTTAACGTTAAAATTTGAACTAATTTAATTCGAAAGCCTTAGTGGTGACACAAGTGTAAACGTTCGAATTAATGGCTTCTTAAATGGAAGCCTTTATTAAATTTCAAAATCTTTTTAAAGTATTTTTTCAGTATAAAATATTCCATTTTTAATCTATTTAGTTTGGAAATTAAAAAAAAAACGATTTTCAGTAGTAAACAATTTGGAAAAAAATTGTCACAATTTCAGAGTGACAAATTTAAAGAGATTTGAAATAATTTAAAAGAGAATTGATACTTTTGATGATTTTTAAATGTTTTGAAATATTGACTTTTTATTTTGAAAAATTACATAATTTTAAGAAGAGGTATAAAAATATGACACCGCTGAAAAAATCCCAAAAGGGATGAACGAAAAATTCCAAAAAATGAAATCTCCGGCACCTGGATAATAATTTTATAAAAATTGTATTAAAAAATACATTAAAAAACACGTGCGCTTTGAAAGAAAAAAATGTTCTGCCTAAATTTTCTTCGTACCTACATAAGAACATTTTTGAAACAAACTTTGCAGGATTTAATTCAACAACGATTTATATCAAAATTTATTCTTATTATTTTTTTATGAAAACAAAAATTCGATTTTTCAGAACTTCCAAATATTTTTTTCAAATACTATGCACATTTTTAAACAAAATTTTTCATACGGAAATATATATTCGATTATTGTATTTTCAATAAATAAATATTATTTGAGAAACAATCTTTTTAATTATTATATTCATGAATTTTCTAGTTCGGATATTTTATAATTCAGCCATTTTCTTTAGGGATTTTTCAAATTGGGTAATATCTTATTGTCCGGAATTTTATTTATTTTATTTTTCGAGAATTCTTTAATTCAACTTTTATAAATTCGGGAATTTTATTCTTTGGTTATCTTTCAATTTATGAATTTTACAGTGTCGGGAATTTTATTTTTCGGGATTTTTCAGTCGCTTTTTCCGAAAAATAAAATTCCCACAACACTGTAAAAATCCCGAAATTATAACATTGTCGAAATATAAAAGTTCCGAATTGGAAAATTCTCGACAATTTACAATCTTATTATTGTTAGAATTGTTAGAATTTGAAATAACAATAATTGAACAAATGTATTTTTGAATAAAAAACGATGTTTCAAAATGTACATTGTATTTTTGCATAATACAGAAAACTCTCGCAAAAATAAAATTATTATTTAAAAAAATTAAAATAAAAATCACGTTAAATTAGTCAGAATTGAATCTTGTAAAGTTTGATTCAATTGAAGCTCACGTGTTTTTAAATTTATGTTTGTATCACATTTTTATACAATTATTGTTATTTTAAATTAAAACAATAATTTATCAAAATTAAACATTAAACAAAATTTCTATGATAAAAATATTTCATCATTGTATTTGTAATAAATAAATAATATTGGCCACAAAACTGTTTTCTCAATTTCTGCAATTCGGGAATTTTCTAGTTTGTATATTTTATCATTAGACAGCATTCGGCCTGGAGTTTTATTATTCGGGAATTTTCAAATTCGATAATATTGTAAACTGTTCAGAATTTCATTATTCTATAATTTTTTAATTCGGGATTTTCAGGTTTCAGAATTTTATAATTTCGGGAAGTTTACAGTGTCGAAAATGTTTCAAACATTTTAAAAAATTGATAAGATTGTAAAAAAGTCTGGAAGATTTTGAGGCATTTTTTTGCAAAATTTTACATAAAATTTTCGACAAAATGGGAATCATTATAAATATATTTAAAAGTTCTGAAAAACTTAAAAAATAATTTGTATTATATATATTTCGAGTAAGCTGTAGTAATTATAATAATTTAAAGTTTATTTTAAAATATATTTTATGGAACATGATATTTTTTATGAATATGACAGTGAAATTTTGTTCGTATAATTTTTGTTTGCCAATGTGAAGCGTAATCTGGCTTGGAACTGCCGTCTTAACATCTAAAAACCGAAAGAACAATTTTCATATCCCTTGGAATTATAATTATATTTTTATTAAATCTAAAAAAATCCATAGAAATTGCAGACCATAAAAATAAAAAATAAATAATATTAAAGAACTATCTATAGACAATATATAGAATGAAAATTATAAGTAATAATTTTAGAAATATTGGGAAATATATGAAACCATAATATAAATTATTCATCGACTTTTGTTTGTGGTATTTATTAAAATAACCATGTTCTGCAAAGTTATAACTTATAAATGTAAAAATGTTTTAATTGGCAATTTACTAAATTTACTTTCAATCCAAATGGTTCTTGTCCGAGCTAAGTAACCATTAGTGCACCTCGAGGGGCCTACTGAGAGTTGCTTACAGCGCTCCAAGTCATGATCTAAGAATACACGGTCTAGCCATCAGCTCCCCCAATTTCGACCCCATTCGCACTCCACCACTTTTAGCCATCTTGGTTACGATAGCAACCGTTTGCGTCTCGGTCGTCACTCAAAAGATTTCATTTCACTTCTTTTCAAATATACTTCATTCTCGCGCGCTCACTTATCCAATATGGTTAAAAGTGGAGAAGTTGCTCCTTATTGGTTAACTTTTTTTTAGTTGCGTGCGGCTAGACCGTGTATTCTTAGATCATGCTCCAAGTGGCTGTTATCGATGTGTGCTATAGCCGTGAGCGGCGGGTAGAGGGGAACTGACAATTTTCGCCGGACGCGCCGTCTATATTTATCGCGGGTAACTAAGCCCGCACCGCATCTACTAGGCATGCCATTCTAACTTTGGTGAGCGATGTAGAATCCACGAGTGGGGAGAGCCGCCATCTTACGATGTGTCATTTGATTATGCGCACAAGCGTTCTTGCCGACAAACTGTGCATGAAAATATAAACATGTGGGCGCTGCCATGTTTGTCGCGAGACATCAAAAGGTGGCGGACCTCCCCCCTCATTGCAACACCCCCTCAATGGCATGCCTAGTCCCTTGTTTCCTATATCCATGATCATGACCAGTGATGCTAAGGTACGTGATGGCAATGTTGGCACCCTGTCCTACTGCGCTTGCGCTAGGACCGCTCGCTGGTTAGCAGCGCTTGGCGCGCAATTCAAAATTACTTTAAAAAGTAATTCTTGTAATTCAAATAAATAATGATTAAAAAATGCACAATAATGCATATAAATTGTATAAATGTTGATTTCAGACAACAAAAATTATAAAACATATATTCTATAAGTAATAGTTTATTTTCATTCAATTCCAAAGAACAAGTTAAATTTTACAAAACATTTAATTTAGAAAGATACTTTAGGGAAAAGTGATTGAAAATCATTATTTATAAGGTTCTTAATATTTTGTATCTATTTTTCTGGGAATTCATATAATTATATGAACTGTAAATACACAAATTGTCACGACTGCATTGCAGTTATGATTCAAATGCACAATTATTATTTTGATAATTTTTTAAGACAAATTTAGATAATGTTCTATAGGGAATTGAGTACGGGGAGCAAGCTCGTACTTTGGAGTTTAATAAAAATAAACTTTTATTCATAAAATATATGTGATATACATTCTTTTCTTGTCTGAAATCAAAGGTCACATAATTTTTATACATTCTTGTGCATCTTTTCATAATTATTTATTTAAATCACAAGAATTGTTTTTTGAAGTAATTTTGACTCGCGCGCCAAGTGCGGCTAACCAACGCGCAGCACTAACGCAAGCGCAGTAGCACAGGGTGCCAACATTGGCATCACTGACTCTCACCTTGACATGTGATGTGATAACTGAAACGTCTTTTCTGAGAGTGGATAAAACAAATTGCTGCATGTTTTTTTGCAGTTTTTCGAAGGAAGGAGCCTAATTTATAAAGATATATTTTTTTGAGTTCCAAAATGGGTAAAGCCGAAGTTAATCAGGAAGTGAGTATGCACAATTCCTGTGGATTTATTATATTTATCTGCATTTTTTATTAGGAGGTTGTTCGATTTTAAGGTTATGTTTTACTCCATGATATTTGATTATTAGGTTATTTAATTTGCAGTTGTATAATAAGCATCAGTTCAAAGTTGTTGGTGAAGTAATTAAATTCCTCGAAAATCAATTTCTAGAAGAGGGAGCAAAAGTATTTCGACGTTCTTATAATTGTTTTTAATCCTAGGAGCACGTTTTTATCGCTTGAAAAAAACATTTTTGTAAAAATATAAGCCAAAATTAGGTAATATCAGCGAAAGATGAATTTCGAAATTATTTAATGTTTTTTTAAGCTTTTAATTCAAAGGGTTCTTGTCTTTCGCGTTTGCAGCAACTAACAATTTAACACGATAAGCATTTTTTTAGTTTGAAAATAATTAAAAGTACTGGGAACATAGATAAATAGAACATGGCATTTTGTTTATTTTTTGGATAAGGAACATGAATGATTTAATTTAAATGCTATTTGTATTAGTTTAAATTATTATATTTTTTTCGAATAAGTTGCTATTATTAACTTTATACGTACAATTTATTTAAAGTATATTTTAACGATTGATTAATCTTCGTATAATTGAACAAAATTGTAATAGTTTAAATAATCTTTAATAACTATTAACTACTTATATTTACGTTTCATTATGAACATGATTTTGGTATGTGGGCGTCCGCATGAAAAGTGCCTTTAGTTTAGGAGATATTCGCGTTTATCTAAGTCGAAGTCAAAATTATAATTTTGGGATTAAGTGCGGATTAATATTAGGCACTGAAGTGAATTAATTGGGATTATACTCATATCCAGATCAGTATTGGGTAGTAACTTGATATAAGTAACTAATTTACTAAAAAGTTACATCATTTGTATCGTTTAGGGTAATTTAGTTACTTTTTTAAGTAACTTGTAACGTAAGTTAGTCACGATTTTTGCAGTTTAACTTAATTTTAGTTACTTTACAGTTACTTTCTGTACTCTCTATTCCAATTTCTAAAAATATATTTCTGTTCACTTGATGAAATATCTGTCTAGTTTTTCATTTACTAAACCAATCTCTGTTTTAAAATAATATTTTGACGAATTACTAATATTTTTATTGTAATAATATAATAATAAATAATTTTATTAATCTTGTATTAATTATTTATATTTTTAAATTAAGGAAGAGAAAAAGTAGCTTTTTAGGTAATTGCAATTTACTTTATCTAGTAACTGTAACTAGTTACAGTTGCAAGTAACGTAACTAGTTACTTTTTTTCGTTAAGTAACGTAACATTAACTTGTTTCTAAAATAAAAGTAACTTATCCAACACTCATCCAGATAGTAACTGGACGTAAGTATATTTCATGTTTGAAAAAAAATATTACATGTGTGCTTATGGCACTCGCCAAGGTTATGTGCATTTTTCTCGAAAAACAATTTTCCGAAGTTCCAACTTTAAAAATGCCCCGGTGACTCATTTTTCAACTTAGAGGAATATTTTTTGGCCTGAAATGACGGGAATTTATCCGGCTAAATGCCCTTATACGTAACTCCATACCGGTCATAAGTGCCCTTTTCATACGGACACCCAAATATAATATTATTGATAAGTCTCATCCGAATTGGTGTAAACCATTGATGGTTTAAATTAAATATAAAGATTCGTTTATTTTTATAAATTACCAGAGCATAAGATAAATTTGAAATGGTATGTCAGTCTGAATACGAACTAAAATTTATGTTGATTTTCCAGATTATCCTGATGAGACCAATCGTTCGAAAGGCTCGAGTTCGCATCATCCGAAGTTTGATCAGGGAAATAAATATACTCAAAGTAAAACGTGGAGATGAGAAGAAATTAATAAAGTTTAAAAGAAGAGCCAATAGATTTCGGGAAGAAGTTGAAGCTGCAAAGAAGATTAAAGATGATGAAGTATCCGACTTCGGACTTGTCAACACTAGAAGTTTGTATTCAATTTTGGATGATGTAACTTCTGATGCCCACACTCGCGTAATCGCCAAGTTTGCCGATTTTCCGGAGCTGAAGCAAAGAATAGCTGAATTTAAACAAAAGTTCCCTGATTATGAACAATTTCTAGGACCAGGTAAAAAGAAATTAGCACGTTTGGAGTATGAAAAAAGAGCAGAATTCATAGAAGAAAAGAGACAGAAACAAACGAAGGAGAAGGAGCAGAAGAAGAAACTGAAAGAAGTTATGGCAAATTCTTCTGAAAATATCACTGATGACGAGATAGAAAATGAAAGTTTAATAAAAAACGAAGAAGAGAATAAAGATGATGTTGACGAAGAAGAAAAAGCCGAAGATGAGCAAGAGGAAGAAGAAGACGAAGATGAGCAAGAAGAAGAAGAAGAAGAGAGTGAAGATGATGGAGAAGATGAAAATTCGGAAGAAATGGAGGAAGACAGTGAAAGCGAGTTGCCTCTTAAGCCTAATTTAAAGTCAAAAAAGATTCGAGAGTTAAAACCCCAATCTGATTCAGAAGATACGTCTGAATCAGAAACTGAAGAAAAAGTAACAAAGCAAGTACCAAGGCCCTCAAAAAAAGAAAAATCAGTGTCAAAGCGCAAAGCTGAAAAAATAAAATCTTGTGAACCTGAATCAGAAGCTGAAGAAGAGGAGCCCGTTAGAAAAAAGTTAAGCAAGAAAGTGTCAGAGTCTTTAAAAGATTCAAAAATCATGATTAACAAATTAGCACCAATAATTTCTGGTCCTCCGAGGAAAAGAAAATTAAATACAAAAGAAATCAAGACAGTTACTAAGGAAGCAACAGTAAAAAGGTTTTCCGAGTTCCTGCAGGAGGAAGCACAGGAACTTGAGGAGGAATTTGAACAGAAAATTCCGGAGAAGATAAAACGGAAATCAAAAACTCAGAAAGAGGAAGTGAAGAAGGAAGTCGACAGCTTTTTCATGACAGCAGATGGAAGTCACGAATATTTAAGAGTCGTCGTTCCGAAAAAGATTGAAAATTCAAATTTACCTACTCACAATCTAGATCACGCAAATCCACAAGAAGGAAGAGATTTTCTAAGAAAAGGAAGTGATAAAAACAATACCAGCTTCACGAACATGAATAAATTCGAAGAGCGACCAAATAAATTCCGAGGTGATAATACGTGGAATAAAGACAATTCGAGTTCCAAATTTAAATCGAGAATGGAGAAAAGGGGATACGAAAAAAATAATCCGCGGGATAGAAATAATGCTTCTTCCAAGTTTGGCCCTAGGGCGGAAAAGGGAAGAGGCATCGAAGCCAGAAGCGCCGACAAATTCGGCAACAAATTTGAAAAGAAGAGTGTGACATCGGATGAACATTTGCATCCTTCCTGGGCTGCGAAAAAGAAACAACAAAATGCTTTGAAGTTGGGATTCCAAGGCAAGAAAATTGTATTTCGTGATTGAATACAAAAACTAAGTGAGAAATAATGTGTATGTGTTTACATGTTAGATTTTGTAAATAAATTGAATTGGTACTGAATTTCTTTACGACTTAACGTCAAGTAAAATTTTTTTAACCTTTGACACATTTCTGCCGAGTGACGTATTCGACGCACGAGGGTGCATCACACCCCAGAAGCAAAAATTGTTATAACAAATAAATTATTGATTATTTCAACTTGATAATTTTTTCAGAACTTCTTATGCGCTGATATTTTTAAGTTATATAGGTTATATGGGCAAAAAGTGTCAATGATTTATATTTCTCTGATTTTGAGATAATTATAATTACTTACTTCCAATTTTTACGAATTCACCATTCAGATTATTACCTGTGCTCGGGTTGTGTTACCATTAAGAAAGTAGATTTTTCCATGATTTTGTAAAGTTATTAAATCTGTGAATACAGATTTCACTCGAATGTGAATTTAAATTATTTCTTGATTCTGTCATTTGTGAGTGGATTTTAAATTTGAATGAAGTAAACTAGGATGAGTGAGTGGGTTTTTAGGTTGACATGACCGCGAATAAAAGAGCCTCACTTTCATGCCGATTGCCGTCTGTAGTTTCCTAATAATAGTTGACAAACGGTTTGTTCATTGGGCGGTGGGGAAAAGGCAGGTTGTAATGTCTTAAACTTTATTTTACGATGTGTACAAAACAGAGATGAACGATTTCGCCTTTTTCTCGATTGATACAAGTTAACGCTTTCAATATCACATATGAAATAACCTGTGGAGTTTGTTTTTACTTATTGTAGGTTGAAGGGGCTCAAAATAAAAGCAGGTAAGTCAAAAAATAGAATAAAACGACAGTGGTTTAAAATATGTATGTTTGTAGTTTTAAAACAGTGGGTTTATTAAATTGAATATACACAAGAACGCCTGTATACGAGCGATTGATTTAATAATTCCAAGAACTGCTGGCCCACGCAGTTACACAGCCGTGTGTCAGTGCGTGGCAGCGTCAATAATGGGTCGCCTCCAGCCTACAATAGACTGTTTACGTTTCCACGGAAGGCCAGTGCGAGGCAACCCCCGAAACTGCTCTTATATTAGCGCTCTTGTGCACAGATGTTTACAGTGAATATATAGTTGAATATTCAAACCCTAGAAATATTCAAGTGTTCATAGGTATATTAATATATAGTTGTTTACGTGAACGTATTAAAAATTTTTTTTTAATGGTACAATCTTTTTATGTTCTACTTTTGTATTCTTATGAAAATGTGAATTTATACATAAAATAATTTTGGTCGAATGTAATCTCTTATAATATTAATGTTAAGCTGGTCTCCCAATGGCATAGGTTTCCACTTAGGAGATAAAATTCTCAACAAAGAAAGTGAAAGAAAAGGGAAATAGGGGACTGTGATCCCTGTAAATGAAGAAAAAAATGATACAAGGAAAAATGTAGGTAACTAATTAGTATGCTTTTAAAATTTGATATTAAACTTAGTAAAGCTATCGTCAAAAATATTATTAAAAATAACGTTAAAAACTATATAATTCGCTGACTGGTTTTCTCTATTAAATTTGGTGTATTTTTTTGTCGAATTAATTGCTATTTTAAAACAACTTTTTTTGAAGCGATCTGTACAAAAGGCGGGAATATTTGTATTCCTTTTACTATGAAAGGCACCTTTAATGAATAGTCTGATTTAAAAAATATGAAAGCTATTTTTGCAGAAAATTTCGAATAACCGACTAAATATTTGTTTGAATATTTTTATTTCTTTTTCGAAAGATTCCGTTGTTTTTCGGCATGCATGACGACCTGATAATCTACTGGAAGTCCTTTACGGCGTCGCACACCGTCTATGTATTTTTTAGCACGATTTCCGGTGTCAGATTTTTCGCCAAAGTGCAGGTATTCCTCTTCCGTCGATGGAACCCAGAATGGATCTTGCTCAATAACCTGTAACAAATCATTTAATTAATGTGGATGTAAGCAATTTATAGTTTGTGGGCTCAATTAATAGATAGTGTCGATGACCGCAAAGACAACTACTAAATAGTGCAGGTTTAAAAATCATTTTAAAAAATAGGTGGAAAGTTCGTTTATTATTAAATTAAAAATATTCAACATTATTTATTGTAATATATTATGAAAGTATTTTTCTTCTGTAATCCTAAAACCTTACTATCCTTAAATTGTTGTTAAAAAGTTGATATTTTTAAGAAAAAACCGTTTAAACTTTTCATTCATTAATAAACAATCATCTAGATCAATCAGTTACATAATATTGCTTCAAATTTTTGTGTAAGTTTTGTCTAGCATTATTAACATAATTTGTTGTTCATAATGTCTTTTGCTAAATCGTTTATAGCAATTGATATAAATAATGACCCTCAATAACCAGAATTGACTTAAATTTGTTGTTGTTAATCCTTGAAACACGATTAAACTTTTCACTCTCGTGATATTTTCTCGTAAGAGTAGCCATGATTTATTTATGGCCTTAAAACACTGTATTTTTTATAAACATACTTTCCCCTGAAAGCCAAACTTTCCAAGTTATTAGCGAAAACCTTTTTTATATCCTTTATTTTAATATAAACAATTTATTTATCTTGGATAGTATTTTTGATACTTGTACCTTATTGTTTATAACTATTAATATTACAAAAATGCTAAATTAAGAAAATCGATTTTTTCTTAATTTGTTTATTAATCTATGGCACAAAGTAAAACTTTTGACTCGATTTGAAAATCCACAATTTTTTATTTGTGAAAAAATGTGCTTTCGTAATGATCAGAGTTTTTTTAAATTTAAATATTTAACTCGCTGCTTGTTGTATCAAACCTTATAAATAGTGCCTTCAAATTCTGTTACCTAATTTAAAACATATTATAAAATCTTTATAAACAAAGACAACTTTGGCATGTAGAATAAAAAATGTATTCTCTCTTATCATGGGAGGTTTATGACAACATAAATAAATAATGGCTTGTAGTACGAGAAAATATCACTAGAGTGAAAAGTTTTATTCTGTTCCATAGATTAATAAAAAAGGAAAAATTACATTTTCTTAACTGATCGTGTTTGTTAATAACAATAGTTATAAACAATAAGGGTCAGATATCGAAAATGCTAGCCAAGATAATTGCATTCTTTATGGTAAAATTAAGGATGTAAAAGAAGGTAATCGATAATAACTCGAAAATTATGGCTTTTAGGGGAGGGTATGTTTATAAAAAATACATTGTTTATACGAGAAAATATCATGATAGTGAAAACTTTAATCATGTGTCAAAGATTAATCAAAAAATTTAAGTCTATTCTGGTTATTGAGGGTCATTACATATATCTATTGTTATAAACAATTTAGCAAAAGAAATTATGAACAACAAATGATGTTAATAATGCTAGATAAAGATTTCACAACAATTTGAAGCAATATTAGCACCCTGGTTGATCTGGATGATTCTTTATTAATAAATGAAGAGTCTAAACGGTTTCCTTTTAAAAATAGCAACTTTTTAATAAAAATTTGAGGAGAGAAGTTTTTATTTGATCGGAAGATTTCTTTTTCATTTCAAGAGATCTATCCTCGAAATAGAAAGTGCATAAGTTTTAAATTTTTCTGATCAATAGATTCTGAAGCAACACTGCAAATATAGCAATTTTGTTATAAAAACCCATTTCTTTATAAAGCTGTAGATTGCAAACGGTTCATCATACGAAAAAAGTGCAAGATGCAAAAAAGATTGATTTTTCCTCAGTAATGTTAAAAATAATTTTATAATTTGTTTGTGGATAAATAATGAAGTTGCTTCAACACAAATTGATCTACATTTCGAAAACCTACCTAAGATATTCGTAATCAGGGTCCTTTTTTACCTATTAAAGAAGATTAATCTCGGGGACCTATTAGTGCATACACAAGTATTAGTGGCTAGCCGATTATTAATATATAGAGTCTATTTTTTAAGAAATTCTTACATTCTTGTTATTTTGTTTAATAGTTAAAAATTAAGTAATGCGCTTGCAAAATAGCAACCACATATATTAAAAAATTTTCGAGCAAAGTGTAGGTATTTGGATATAAAAAAAAATAAAATTAAAATATCAAGTTGAAATATGACATTTAAATTTAATTTTTTCAGGGCTCGTAACGTTACTTTAAGTAAATTACGTTAGTTTTTTTACGTAAGAATCTCGAAGTTACGCACAAATTCGGAACCCTGATTTTGGTTAAAAACTCATTATATGATTGATCCTTTTTACCGCAGTAAAAAATTTGAAACGTAATAATTGATATACCGAATTTTAAATTGGGAAAATTAAATAAAGGGCACTAAGGACCTTTTGAGCGGTCCTAAATTTCTGGGAATGCAAACAAATATTCCTAATTTCTTTTATTTAAAATATTATTCTTTCAACTCGATACCTTAATTTACGTGGAAGTAAGTAGTTGCAAAAATAAATTAGGTAAAGTAGGATACGGGTAAATATTACATGGCCTCAATACTTTCTTTTCCCAGGTATTGACCGAACATCGGAAGAGCCGCAGTGCGCGAGTACTCAGTCGAGTATATTGTGCAATATTAAACATTCTAATTGGAAACGGTTCAGGGGGCCCTGACTGTTTCCGTTTCAATTCTCCCGACTTAGTAACAAGGCCAGTGCGAGGCGACCCCCGACTCTGTTACTAAACTAAGATTTAGGTTATATAGGAGAATCAGAATGAAATTGTAAACAAAAACGCAAAATGCAAAAGGCAGATCTATGAGTACCATTATTGCCCATTGTGCAACCCATTTAATCCTAACCCGTTACTTTATATTCAATATTGATGCCAAACCCCTATATTCAATATATTGTTACACAATATTGCAAGTTTCTTGGCGGTGTTGAAGTTGGTCTAATACTTTGTCAGAAAATGAAATTTCCAAAAGTTATAATTTCACAAAAAGAATGTTTCCATCGTTTTGCCCAAACACAAAAGTTACGTGTATTTTTGTTTTGTCCTTAGAAGATAATACTTGTAGATGGGTAACAAACTATTCTGATGATGCAACTTCGCTTTGCATAATAAAAATTTACGTTTTTTGATGATCATTAATTAATTATAATAAAACTGCACGTTTTTTTTTTATTTGTCGGAAGGAACGCGAAGGAGGTTCTTATAAACGGCAACTCTTTAAAACGTAAATGTACGACCACGCGTAGTCGGCTCAAAAGTGTTTTCACACACGCTATTTCAGAATAAAAGAGGAACCGACCTCGGCACTGGCTCCCTGAGTCCCTGGTGCAGACTTGGACAAAATTTCTTCTGGCTAATGTCTTGCGTAAGCCGGTAGCACTCCGAATTAGGCCCCTTCCTTGATATTTCAAGACTCCTTTCGTGTCCCCTCTCAATCCTCGTCCCTGTCGCCATCCCTTTTTATTCATTTTTATTTCTTTCTATTCCTTTTTACCTTTTTATGCCCCCTCCATTCCATTGATGGGGTACCTACTAGCTACTTCTCTCTCTTTCACGTTCCATCTTTCCTCTAGTCTGCCACTCTCTTTTCCCACTCTTGGCCTTCTTCCTGCAGGTTTTTTACCTTCTTTCCCTCCCAGCCTCACCTCTCATCCATCCTCACGTATTGAAATTTATAAGATGCGGACACCTGGCTCTGGGAACCTGGCTGGGAAGGAATAGGCACCGGGAAGCGATGCTGTGATCTCTGATGCGAGGACCAAATTTTTTAAGGGCCGCCCCGCTGAGCAGATGGTAGCCAACAGTTTTTGTTTCAGACAGATTTGTTTTCGTAGTGCTTAGCCCTGGGACGGTATGTTGATGGGATACGAGACAGGCCACAACGAACGAGGCAGAAGTGATGCGTAGCGTTGGTGGTACTGGAGATGCTGGAGATGGTGCACCATCACCACTAACCTGTTATGTACCTGTTATTTTTGTCTGAAACTCTGCCAAGAACGCACTCAGTTACTCGAGACCAGGGCGCATGAATATTTCCCAAATTACAGTTGACCTGAGCTTCATTTGACCGACAACCAAGCTAAATTAAGTTTCTGAACGGCCATTTGTCATAGTTTTTATGTATTCCAATCGTCGAATGATATATTTTTTTTTGAAAGTAAAAGATAGGGTGGGCCGCAGAATGACACATTCACAGACAAATTGCTAACCATATCCTGGCGGATGGAATGTACACGAGGGTATACGCTACAGCGTACTCTTATCGCATACCTATTGTATCCTTTTCGTATTATGCAAAAAATAAAAAAAAAACAACAAGATGAACATTGAAATTATTGCAAATACGGACTCTACATTAAATTTGATGTGAGAAGATCACGGTGTAATTGCAATAGATTGTTTGCAGTGTCAAAAATGGTTTATAATACAATACTTGTCATTAACATAGACTGAAGGCGACATCAAGCGCATGTTCTTTCAGTAGCAGCTTACTACTTAAGCGACTATGGATGCGCTTGAAGTCCCTTCAGCAGAAGTTATGAAAAAAAACTATTGCAATTATTTTGTGATCTTCTAATGGTAATTTTAACGTGGAATCCGAATTGCAATAATTGAAATTTTCATCTTGCTGTTTCTTCTTTTTAGTTTTTTGTTGCATGATACGGAAAGGATACCATAGAGACACGATTAGGGTTCGCTGTATAGCGTACCCATTCGGTTAATTCCGTCCGCCGGGGTAAACATGCGAAGAAGTTGCATTAACAAATGACCAATAATAAGATCCATTTTCAATGTGGCTCTACACTAGGGCGGAGTGGAGGTGCCAAAATGAACCCTGCGTGTGTATACACTATATTTTTCGAGACACTATGAACAGGCGGATTTTTCAGGTTTTTAAGGCTTTAAAAAAATCTGAAAAAATTCAGGGATACTTCTCGAAGTATGCGCTTCATGTGTCAGTAGTTGCCAAATACAAAAGTTTTGAACCGTTGTTAACAAAAATTGAAATATAGTAAAAATATTGGAGCGAAATTTGAATTTGAAATTTAGACTGTTCCATTAAAGACCCAGTATACACACGAAGGTTTAATTGTTTCGTTTGAGGTGAGAGAATAGCTAATTGTGAACCAAGTGCGCAAAAAAAAAGGCGATTGCTGTCGAGAGTCTTCAGCTCTTCCCACTTGTGTACTTTTTCGAACTCGCTTCGCACGTTTGGTACTTCCTTCTCGTAATTCGAGTCTCTGGCTCATGCTACCAGACAGTGCGCACGTACCACACGCTATTTTTGCAACAAATGTCCGAGAAAATTGTTTAACACTTTTTTCAGTCTTTTTCCCCAAAAATATCCGATCCAGTTTTTAGCCAAATTTCCGTACAATTTTTGTCACCAAATTTTAAAGAATTTTCTTATTTTGTCGGTGTGCAAAGTTACTTATCATTAAAGTGCGCAAGTGCGTACATTGCGTTGAATCACAAAATATATTTGTTTCAAAGTGCGCATGCGCGAATATTATTCTTACATAGTCTTCTGGATTAAAGAACTTTTTGTCTGACCCCCATTGAAGATGCGCCATTGCATGTAGGTTATGTAGGCGTAATACGGCCACTTCCAGCCCAGTAACGTTTGCGCATGCGTACTCTGCCGCCGGACCGGCATGAAAATTTACGCCCGATGCATTCAATTTTACGCTTGATGCACATACATTGCACCAAGCACGTAAGAATATGGAGAAATTTATATTTATCATTTAAAAAATTACATTGTTGCACCCCACAGTTTCCCTTCTGCAAAGTACGCTATTTCTTCCTTTCACTTATAATTTAAAATTGTCAAGAACACTAAAGATTCACCTGCTACACATGCTTGTGTTCAAGGAGGATAGGAGCTCGGATGGTAAGTTCACGCTCGTCAAAATAGCCGTGTTTATGCCTTTGATACACAATTTACTATTACACATCATTTAGTGGCATGGAAGACCTTACTTTCGAGGAGGAAGTTGCAAAATACCTTTGTGAGCTTTTCGAAACAAGTAAAAATAACCAAAAAATTGAAATCGGTTAACTTCTTCTGTTGGGAGTTTGGATTTGAAAATTCAATTTTTGAAAAATTAACAAAATTGTTCTTATTGGTTGAAAAATTATGGAAAATTTTTGTTATGTTCTGGTTTGCTAGTGAAAGTTAATAAAAAATTGTAAAATAAAACAAGTTTAATTTACAATTTGGTTAAAATATGAAGAAAAAACGTGTTTTTTGGATAGAATGAAATACATACTTTTTTCAAAGAGTTCAATATGTCAAAACTGACATTTCTTCAGCTTGAATCAAAGAAACATGATCCTTTGCTGTTATAGAAAAAATAGACGGTCACTCATTAGCCAGGCGGGATAGACTTAGTGTAAGGTGAACTTACAATACCGGTATTGTAAGATGAAATTGCAAACCGTTGCGCATTCTAAAACACGTTTTGGAATTTCACCTTCTATAACACCAATATTATAATTTTGACTGAAAATCGTATTGCAAAAATGTGCTAATATAGAAAGATTAAAATTAAACCTACTGCAAAAACTTTCGACGATAAAACATGTTTTATTTGTGTTTTTAGAGGAAATTAAGCGACACGTATTTTTTCGATTTAAAGAGGTTCAAGAGCAGCTACGATTTCTTTGGGAAACCTAATTAATTGGCACCCAACTTATATTCACACGAAACGTCACATCGAGTTAAAAACTTGAGGTACTAAACAAGAAGCACTCAGAATGGTGGGTCTGGTCCTAAATTTGTATAATTATAAAAAAAGTTTTTTGTTGTAAATAAGTTTTTTCGGGGTTTTTTAAAAATAATTATTAAAGTTTAAGACCAGACCTACCTTTCTTAATGCTTCTTGTTTAGTATCCCAAATTTTCAACTCGATGTGGCGCTTCGTGTGAAAATAAGTTGGGAAATAAGAAAGGTGGCTGTAAGGTAGGAATCTGGTGACGTGACCCACTCGTCACATGGCCTTAAATAAATACATATTCAAAGAGAACGTATATATAATATTACGAGCAAAAATATCAAATATAAAAAATGTATTTGTTTAATATCAATTACTACAGGTCAAATTTCAATGTCGTTTTTCCAAATTTCTATACGATAGTAAATCAACATTTTTATCGTTTAGAATTGTCCAAAAGCGTGTTTTAAAAAATATGGACTGATATCTCTCATTAGCTTGAAAAACATCCGATATAATATTGCCCTTCCCCTGGACACGCCCCTGCTGTAATTAATGATGAATAACCTTCTTTTTTAGTAAATACAGTAACCTCCAATCTTTTATTTCTTGTATTTTTCATTTCCAAAATAAATTTCCCGTTCAATTATGATAAAATGTCAAAATATGACGCTTTTCTCGCTGGCCGGGGCTATCGAACACTCTTTTTTAATAAACTTTTTGATCCTCATGTATCTAATATGACTTTATTCTTTCAACATCTACTTTGGAGATGTTGGTTTGTTCCCGGTTTTTTGCAAGCGGCACTTCCAATCTTAAAATTTGTTTTTTTAGGGAAATGATTCTGCTACTTGAAGCGTTGAACCTGTATGACTTGAAATTGATACAGTACAATTTTCTTCCTAAATATTAATACTGGCTTCTAGTCAAGAAAGGCAAAATGTAAATTGTTATAATATATTTTTGTATCTTTGTAGCGGCAATGGAATTTCTTTGTTTTTCTATCTGTAACTATTCTATGGTCAGTTTCATTCTCAAAAACTGACACCAATATTTGAATATCGTTGAAGTTTCCTTTCTTTGTTTACATTGAATACATCATTTATCTTGCTGGTTGCATTTCATTAGTTTCCTCGAATGTCATAGAATTGTTTACGTTACCTTTTTTCATTAATTTTTTTAATGACCTCTAATCTAATATTTTCTCCTCCCTTTATGCTCATATTTAATATCGCGCTATTTAGGTTCTAGCATCATTGCAATAATTGACGTACTTTCCCGTGCAGAAATCGCCCGATTTCATACTTAATACCGATCTGGCCCCAACCGGGTTTCCCGATCTGTCCCTGATCGGTAGAATTCTGTGGCCCAGAATTGGGCCAGACCAGACCAAACCGATTTCCTAACGTAACGCCATCCCTATGCGCTTACAAAATTAGTGCTGATTACTGTTTTTTGATAGTGCAGTGAAATTGAAATATTATTCCTTTATAGTATTTTCTAAATGATTGAAAATGCCTAAGGCAAGTACGCCACGTGTTCGGAGGCACCGAACACTGACCAGTATACCTCAAAACGAGCGTGAGGAAAACGAAAGTAAGTAATTAAGCTCTGGGGCTAATTAAAACCTAACCTCAAATAAAGTGATCATCAATTAAATTTTATTTTTTTAATCAATACGAATGAAATTATTATAGATGGAAATGTAAGTGATCCGGAAGTTAATACTATCCAACCCGTTCAATTGATGAATTTGGACGAAGCAGAAAATTTGGATCCACTTGAAAATGAATTTCCGGCTGATATCAACACAGTTTTAGGTAAAATCATTTTATCAACGTATTTATCATATTGTTTATATTGTTTTCTACTATTTCAACCATTTATATTAATTTTTTATTAATTTATTGTAGAGTTAAAATGATAAAATCTGTTATAAAATATGGTAACTAATAATAGTCAAAATAGGTAATCTCCAAAAATAGTGATCTTATAATAGAATATGTGATAAAATCAAAAGTGCATTTCAGATTTTTTTAAATAGTAAATTCATTATCAAAATACATGAAGGACACCTTTTCATAACATGAATTTCAGAATCAAGTAGTAGAATCAAAATACCAATCGATCAAGTGCTCCCAAAAAGAGATCCTTACTCAACTGCGCATGCGTTACACTCGACGTCTAATTGGTTGCTATTTGCGCGCAGTTTAAAATGCTAAAATACATTATTTATATTCTTTATCATAAATAATGGCATTTCTACTTTTAAAAATTCCATTAGATAGAAATTCATGAATCTTGATAAAAAAAAAAACTAATTAAATACATATTCTGTACACAATCTAAAGGATAATTTTAATTCACAGAATATGTATTTGATTAATTTTTACTATTATCAATATTCATTGACATCGATGTAATGGAAATTTTTATAAGTCGAAATGTCTTTATTTATAATATACAATAAAAATAATATTTTTTAGCATCTTAAACTGCGCGCGAATAGTAACTAACCAGATGCCGAGTGCGACGCATGTGTAGTGAAGTAAGAAGCTTTCATTGGGAGCACTGCATAAATATTTATGAAAAAAGTATAATTTTTCCTGTGAATGCTTAACGTAAGTTCGTAAAAATCCAATTTTTCTAATTCTGTCACCTTACTTTCTTTCCTGCACTTGGCTATTGTGGTTCCTGTATATTAACATCATCTTTTCTTCCACTTCCCTACCGTAAATACTTGTAACAATTAAACCCTAATATATATCTAATTTTCCGATACTTAACATTTATTTTCGAATCATCTTCATTTTCGCCAGGAAAATTCGATGAAAATCCTCAATCAGGTCCTGATTCTGATACTGAAAATTATGCAAGGGTAGCCGTTTTAATCCAAGACAAAAATTCCCGGTTTTTTCCAGGTTCGCGAACATTTTTCACGATCAATAAAATTTAAAAATTCGTACTCTAAAGCTAAAAATTTTTCCATTTGCAGTAACAAAAAATAATCTATCAATTAAAGCACTCAAAATTAAACTCTTACATTTTAAACTTTTGAAATTGAATTGTAAGAGTTTTTTAATTACAAAATGTATTCAATTTCTCAGTAATTTAAACGTAAAAAATGAAAGGATCTAACATTTTTCAATTGAACAACTTCACATGAAATGCACATAAACTGCAAAATTTAGAATTTAAAAAAAATAATGAGTTCAAAGAGTCAGATTCAATTCTAAAAATATACATCAACGTTATCATTTTCAAAGGTATGAATTAAAGAATCAATGAATTTAAAAAAAATTTTAATTAAATTATTCTTAACGATTTTAGGCTAAATAAATTCACGTTATCATTTTCAAAGGTGTATATTAAAAGAATCAGTGAACTTAAACATTTTTTTAAAATATATTATTTTTAACAATTTCAAGCTAAATACGTTAAAAATTTAAAAATTTAATTTGTTTAACTTAATACTTCTTAAATTGGAAGTTACATTATTTTTATCCTAAATACTTTAAACATCCTTGTAAGGCTTCAAAATTTTATTTCAAAATCTTGAGAAATGTAGAAGTTGTTTTAAATGTATTCAACGTTAAACTTATTTTAAATTCTTTTTAGAATTTTTAATATCTTTTAAAATGAAAAAAAAGTTCCCTATAACATTTAGAAACCCCTGGAAAATTAAAGAAAATTCTTAAAATCTTCCACATTCTTTTTTAACAATCTTGGAAATCTTAAAATCTTTTTGAATATTATTTTTAAATAATATTCCAAACTGTAAAATTATTTTCAATTTTCCTACGAATCGTACCAAGAAGTTTTTATTCTTTTGAAATTTTTAAATTATTTGAAATCATTTCAAGCTTTAAATTAACTTTGAATCTTTTTAAAACATCTAAATGCGTTTTAAAATAATTCAATTTTTTCTATACAATTAATAAGTTTTGAATTGCTATTTGAACAACTAAATTCAACAGTTTCACTTACAAATGTAACATTTTAAAAAAGAAAGAACCATCAAAATTGAAACGTTCGAAGTTTAAAAGCTCTTCCAAATTTTAACGATTCAAGGTTTCTATATTAAACAATTCAGTTTCAAATTGTTAATTTAAAAATATTTGGTTTCAATTAATTATTCTTAAATGAACTGTCAAATATTGCTACATATGAAATATTTGTTCCTTTTTCTTTAATTAAAAAATGTTTAATCGAATGCATAAAAAATTGATTATTTCAAACTGAAACAATATTTCAAATTTAAAGAAAGCCTTTAATTACAAATACATTATTGTGAAGTTATTTTTAATTTAAAAATAGTTTATGAAGTTGTAGGCAGACGTTTGCATTATTTAATGACTAAGATTTCGAATTGAAACAGTTAATTTTTTCCGCGTTAAAGTCCGGAAAATTCAGAATCTTGAGCGGATTTCGAATCGTTTTGTAAAGTGAATTATTGTTCCCTTTTAATACCTAAATTACATATTCATTTTAAAAATAATTTATTTATATTTACTTTTAATAAAATACAAATATTTTTTATACAAAATTCTCAACTTTAAACGGTTTTAACTTTTAGTTTATTAAGTCTTCAAGACTGCATTTTGAAATTCTCTAAATTAAAAATTGTTAACCTAAAATGAAAAATTTCTAAAGTAAACGATTTTTAAATTACGCATTGTGAGCTGAATGATGTCATCATTGAAATCGATAACAATTCAATTTATTATTTTAAAAAATTTTGAATTCGTATTCAGGCGGATTTGTTTTTTAAATATTTATAAAATTTCCGGTAAAGAATAAAATCACTGTCGTTTCCCGGATTTTCTCTATTTCAACAAATTCCCAGCCATTTTCCGGTTTTCCAGTGCAGCGGCCAGCCTGCGAGTTTTATAATTTATTTATTTTACTTTTTTTCGAAGCAGAAGCAGCGATCAGTGATAATTCCATGAACGATGAAAACACAGAAACAACAGAGGAAGCGGCTCTAAGTCATATTGGAACAATTATTGGAAATTCCAAAGATTGGGGTAGCCATCGAAAGCAGAGGACCCAACACTAAAAAAAAAACAACTTTTTTTAAGGTTCTAGTTAAATAGAATTAACTTAAGGTCATTTAGATATTTAATAAATAATAATATTTATACTTTATAAATCTCTTTTTATTCGCGAAATACATAAAAAGTATTATTATGAGTCCGATCGGGCACCGATCGGGTTTCCCGATCGGGAGTCCCGACCTGGCCCCTACCTGGGCGTGTATTTCATCCGCGGTCTGACCCCGACCAGGAATCCCGATATGGGCCCAACCCGGCCCGGTCTGGCCTCGACGGGGGCCAGATCAAAATTTCTTCACGGGTTGTCGATTTAGGGGACAAAGCCGTTTTCTTCGATAAAAATTAGACAACATCTGCCTAGCGATGGAAAATGCATTGTGTTTCTGAAGTCGACAGTTAGTTTCAAGACGCTTGCTAATGATACACACCAGCATTTATTTTGTAATTGTCTAAACTCTGCAAAGCTGATAAAAAATAATTTTAGCATTAATTAAATGGATTAAAGTCAGTGGAAAATAGTTTAAAGTATACAAATAAAATCTTTAACTTTTTAAAAAACTGTATCAAATAAAACAAAACTTTTCTATTCAAATTCCCGAAAATAAGTTGCAAATTAATTTGGAAAAATGGAAACCGAAAAAGAAGTGGAGGAAATAACTTTAAAAAAGGAATAGGTACCGAATTCTTATAAATTAAAAAAAAATCCTTCGAAGAATAAGTTTTTGGTCACATTCTTCAGTATTCTAATATATAGGTGTCAAAAGATAATGAATTCAGATCAGTTCTTAGAAACGCAAATTTACCAAGCAAACTGAATTTAGTCAAACAAAACACTTCACTTCCGGAGTCAAGTAACTATGCTCGGTTACAAACTGGTGATGCATAAATTATTGATTCCGGCTAGAATATATCCAGGAAAAAATTGATCTCTCAATCGTTTTTTAGAATTGCTTCAATGGAGATGAAACTATCTTATTATTCAAATTCATATTACTTGTATGTTTCCAGGAAATATATATTGCGTTATTAAAATTGAATTTGAGTAACAAATATGTGATCATTGAACTGAACAGAAATCTTGAAGAATTTTAGACGGTTTATATTCAAATTATTTAACACATACTTCCCGGAATCTCTCGAAAATCTCCATTTCGGTTTTATATCATTTTATAATAATAGACAATTTGCATGTGACCATGAATCTATAAAATAATTATTGCATCTTATAAAATAGTTTAAACTGGTTTTATTCTTACTAAAAATAATTTATTGTTAGGTTAAAATATTTTTTAATTGTTGAAAAGTGATAGAAACCTTGCGGGAATTAGAACTTTTATGATTGACGTGACATCATCAGTTATACGGACTGTCCTTACAAATGAAGTTATTCAGTATTTTTGAAAAAATAGCGTGTCAACTTAAATTTTTCTTATATCGAGACTTATGATAGTGCGAACATTTTTTTATATTTAAAATTATGGAAAAAGTTTATTCCTAAGCGGAATCACAACATTTTTAACCATTTTAAATCTTATACATATAACTTCTCACGTCTCTCGGAAGCTTGAGCGGAAAGGTATATAACGTGAAATATTATTATTGAAAGTCACAATTAAAATTCGAAAATATTATTTTTGTGCCAAGAAAATTTGTATCGTTTCAAACCTGTATATTCAATCAGAAAAATAAGTTTCTTCAATCTAGTACGTCAGACGGATATTCTAGACGAAATCTCAAAAAGTTAGAGAAATTTCAACATTTTTTAGAGCATCTTTTCTTATTTAAACTTATTATGTACGGATATATTCGTAGTACTCGAAAACCTTTGCCTTTTTGTAAAAATTCGAAAATTCCAATTTTGATGGCAAAAAAAATAATGAAAAATAAAAAATGCCATTTTTCGGTTAAAAATATACAAAATACAAAAAAAAAAGGAAGGGACCAAAATTCTGCACTTAAAAAAGATGTACAAAATTCTTAGCAACCACTTTTTGACAAGACACGTAGTTTTTGTTTTAAACGTAAAAAACAAAATTGAAAATAAAAAAATTAAATTTTTTGAAAAATCTCACAAGCTATGAAAAAAATGAATAGACAAAAGTTGCTCGTCCAAAAAAGAGCTACAAATTTTTCCTAATAATTTGTGGATAGAAAACGTTTTTGTTTAAATTGTAAAAAGTAACATGAAAATAAAAAATTAAATTTTTTGAAAAAACTACACAAGTTGGATTAAATGTTTATTAAATTTTTTTTATAGAATTCGTCTTTTTTAAATTATAAAAACAAGATAATGAAAATACACACACACACACACATATATATTTCAATACCAATGCATATCATTTCATTATTACACCATTGAGCCATTGCCCTTTCGGGGTAGGCGCGACTCACTCGGTGGGGAAGGGAGTAATGTGAGGAAGGAGTTATAGAGTTTTTAGATTGATCTAGAATTCTCGTGTTATTTATTTAAATAACACGTTCGTTCCGGAACACTGCTTCGACTCAGGTTGCTGATCAATCTTTCTATCAATCTCTCCAAGTGAAGATCCTCATAAAGTCGTCATGTGAGGCTTCCCACTCGGTCCAATTAGTATCCAAGGTCTTTTGTTTCAGACGTCATTCACTCTACTGACACTCTTTTTATTAACTATTTTCCACCATACTTTTGTGTCCTAGCATACTTCTCGAACTTCTTTCACGTCCATGCATTTTTTCATGCAAGCTCTCGTGTTTCTGTGGCTTCTAATGTCCCTTCTAAATAGTGTTCTATTCACACATTCTAACCATTCTTTCTGCAGTCTGCCTCCGGACACACTGCCATTTACTTTACCTTGATACACTAGGGTGGCTCAAAAGCGTTTTTTTGTGAGAGGGCAACGAACCCCCCAATTTCATTCCAAATCCGAAAAAAGAAATTCCCTAGTTTTTAATTTAATTTAATTTCTTTATTTCAACAGGTGCCGGTTTTGACTTGATGTTTCTTATATGTAAAATGCACGGGAAAAATCACTTTTTTCAGTTTTTGGAATAATTTTTTAGGGTTTAAAAAAATGTAATGGGAAAGTATGGGGGCCTGTTGAGCATTATCCAAAAAAGAATGTCATGTATCAACCATATGGGTTTGACAACCCTAACACACCCCCACGAGTACCTGAAAAGTTCCCTTAAAACAAAAAATGTCAGTTATTCATGAAATCAACATTTTGAGAAGTGTATTCTGTTTTTTTTTACTTAAAATTATTAGTATCGGTCTAGTAGAATATTTATTATCATTGGTTAATTAATTTTTAATTATTTAAACAAATGGAATTTGTTTAATTTTTTTTTCGAATATTTATTTTTTCCCTGAAAATTATTAATATTAGTCTATTGGAATATTTAATAACATTCGTTTATTAATTTTTAATTGTTTAAAGGAATGGAATTTGTTTAAGTAATAATTTTTGTTTAACAACAAAACTAATCGAACAATGATGGTAAATATTCCACTAGACCCATAGTAATAACACAGCCACACAAAAAAAAAGAAGTGTGCGTGTCTGGTAACAAGACACATGTATTCCTATGGATTTTGGGGCGCTGAATTCAAATTCGGTATCAAAAATCACCCATCACGTCATGGTTGAGCCATAACCTCAAAAAATGACGAAAAATCAGTCACTGAGGCAAATAAATTTCAAAATAATGCCAGTGATGCAAATTTTCACTTCAAAAACATGTCTACAACCGTGAAGGATCAACCCTTGCCTAATATCAACTTATTTAACACAACTTTACCCAACAGAACCTGACCTCACCTAACCTGATTTAACAGAAATTTATTGAACTAAACGTAAAGTTCTGGAAGCATATTTTCCCAGTAGCAAATGTGTGCTACATCGAATGGGTCAACTCGAGCCTAACCTACAAGTAAATCTAACCTAGCCTAACCTAACCTAACCTCACGAAACACAATTAAACTGATTGTGTTGTCCCGTTGTGTTTGCGGTACCGTTTGAATGAGCTTGGGCTTAACCTGCAAAGAGTTCAAACCTATCCTAACCTAAAAAAAACCTATCCTAACCTAAAAAACCTGACCTAACCCAACCTAACTTAACTTCACGTAACACAATTAAACTCATTGTGTTGTCCCGTTGTGTTTGCGGTACCGTTTAATTCAGCTTCGGTTTAACCTACATAGAGGTTTAACCTATCCTAACCTAACAAAACCTGACCTAACCTAACCTAGTCGAATGAAATTCACCACACGTGTAGCTATGTAAGCGTACGGTTCTCAGTCTTAAATGTGTGCTACATTTAATTCAAATTCAAATTAATTCAATTAATTCAAATTCATTTCATTGTACTACAGGTGTTTAAAAATTTGGACGCATATTACTCATTTGAAGAAACTTAGAACTACAAGTAGAACTGACCCCATTTCAATTAACCTGACAATGTTTGTATCAATTAAAATGTAGAACTGTAATTTAAACATGCAAATGAATAAGAGTTTTATTCAATTTTTTTTTCTCTCTGCTAGCAACAAACGGTTACGAAACTCCAGACATTTACTGCTATTAATGTCAAAAAATGAAAGTACGCAAGAACAGGGTTGCCAGCGCAATCGGTTAGGTTAGGTCAGGTTTTGTTAGGTTAGGATAGGTTAAACCTCTATGTAGGTTGAACCGAAGCTGAAGAAAACGGTACCGCAAACACAACGGGACAACACATTCAGTTTAATTGTATTTCGTGAGTTTAGGATAGGTTAGGTTAGGCTAGGTTAGATTTACTTCTAGGTTAGGCTCGAGTTGACCCATTCGATGTAGCACACATTTGCTACTGGGAAAATATGCTTCCAAAGCTTTACGTGTAGTTAAGTAAATTTCTGTTAATTCAGGTTAGGTGAGGTCAGGTTCTGTTAGGTAAAGTTATGTTAAATAAGTTGATATCAGGCAAGGGTTGATCCTTCACAGTTGTCGACATGTTTTTGAAGGGAAAATTTGCATCACTGGCATTATTTTGAAATTTATTTACCTCAGTGCATGATTTTTCGTCATTTTTTGAGGTTATGGGTCAACCATGACATGATGGGTGATTTTTGATACCGAATTTTAATTCAGCGCCCCAAAATCCATAGGAATAGGTGTGTCTTGTTACCAGATCCGCACACTTTTTTTTGTGTGGCTGTGTAATTTTTAAGGAAAAAAAATAATTTTTGGAAAAATTTGTTTTAAAAAATTTCATTTGTTTAAATAATAAAAAATTATGAACCTATGTTAATAAATATTCCACTAGACTAATAGTAATAATTTTTAGGGGCAACAATGAATTTTCGAGAAAAAAATTATTTAAACAAATTCCATTGGTTTACATAATTAAAACTTAATTAACCAATGATAATAAATATTCCAATAGACCAATATTATTAATTTTGAGTAAAAAAAGACGAGAATACAGTGTTAAAAATGTCGATTTCATGAAGAATTGACGTTTTTGGTTTTTTGGGCAGTTTTTAGGTACTCGTGGTGGTGTGTTAGGGGTGTCAAACCCATATGTCTGATAGATGAAATTCTTCGCTGGATAATTCTCTACAAGCTCCATACTTTCCGACACATTTTTTTAAACCCTAAAAAATTATTCTAAAAACTCGAAAAAGTGATTTTTCCCCATGCATTTTACCTGGGAAACTTCAAGTAGAAAATCGGCACCTGTTAAAATAAAAAAATACAAAATTAGGCAATTTCTTTTTTCGGATTTGGGATAAAATGGAAGGGATCGTTGCCCTCTAGCATGATAAAAAATTTTTCCATGCAATTCTGGAGCACCGTATTGATACGTTTGTTTCGTTAGTCGTTCATTTGGCCTTCTCTCAATATGCCCGAACCATCTTAACCGATTTCTTTCCCATGTGTCTACTAGCGCGTCTTCTTCACCGCATTCTTTGATATAATCTCGTTACTCACTTTGTTTATCAGAGTTTATTCCGCATACTATGCGCAGGAATCTCATGTCAATCGCGTTAATTTTACTCTTATCATTTTCTTGACATGTCCATGTCTCGCTACCGTATAGTACATTCGGTACAAATATAGAATTGTAAATTGTAATAATATAAATTTATTGAAATGATACATTTTTCTGGGTACCTGAAATAAAAATTTATTCAAAATAGGCAGCAAATATTAAAGTAATCATGAAAAATAAAATTTGTACATAATTTTACAATGTCTAAATAAGCAGTACCAGACCGAGTTACAGAAATAAATATAATATATGTTTAAAATAATAGTGTTTAACATAATGTAGAAAAGTTAATATTTTGGATAAAATCAAGTGCGAAGTACGAGATACGTGATGAGAATGTGTGCGTTAAAGCCGAAGGAGCTTTAACGAAAGATCTATCGAAGTCATAGTTGGGCAAAGTGTGTTTCTATTGGATGGTAGTTTATGGGATTTAAAAAATTTTATCTGGAAAAATATTTAACGAAGAATAGGTGGTGACATTTTTGGATTTTAAGTAAGGAGGCTCTTTTTCGAATGTACAACCTGTCTGCTTTCGTATCGGATAAAAAAAGGTTGATCTGTACGGGAGAGACATTTTGAAAGAATTCACGGAACTGTTCCTTGATTTTATCACGTTTTGGCGCGAGAACTAAAATCTCGGAACCGTTGATTTTAAAGCAACATTCTCGAAGTTTCAGGCATTAGGCCACGCCCCTTCGCTCTCGGGTCTCGAATTCTATGGGTTCACAGAAAAATCGAAAGATAAAGTTTACATCGAGATAAACTTTACATGAATCAAAGATAATTTCTTATTTTTGATCTTGCTTGGTTAATGTTTCATCTTATAATTGCTCCATTTGTATTCAAGATGTAGCGAGAGTTACGGTGCCAGCGCTATCTATCGTCGTTTAACTTCATTAAATTGGAGAGAAATGGGGATTCCCATCTGTCAGTTGCTTTGTGCACTTTTTGTTAAATAGTATTAAATAAGTACTAATTCACCTACAATAATGTAATTTATTTCGGAAGAGATATATCAGTAAGAACAATTTCTTTCGTGTTTTCTATTGTTTGTTTTTACATGTTTTACCGAAATTTTCGCGCTTCAGCGTGACGCAGTTTTTTCACATTTCTGATAAGGACGACGTAGCAGACGGCAGCTTTCATTCCGATGTAAGATAAACTTTGCCAAATAGCATGTAAACTTTAACAGCGGGAAGTTTTACATGCAACAAAATTTAACTTCAGTTTTTTCTGTGTTTAGATCACAGAGTCCGAGACTTTATATTACGTAAAAATTGTATAGCTCTAAAATCACGCGCTTCCGTGAATTAATCTCTTGAAATTTCTCTCTGTGTATAGTAAACAAAATTTTTTACTGCTTTTTGAAGACTACACCTAGTGTTACATCCATTCAATATAGACCGTACAAAAATCTATTGAAAATATACACGGAGAGAAATTTTAGATCTGAGTTCACGGAAGTGCGCGATTTAACAGCTAAAATTTTTACGTGATTTAAAGTCTTGGACTCTATGATCTAAAAGCATAGAATTCGAGTCCTGAGATCGAAGGGGTGCGGCCTAATGCCTGATACTTCCAGACATATGCTTCAAAAGCAAGGGTTACCAGATCTTAGTTCTCGCGCCAAAGCCTAATAAAATCCAGTAGCAGTCCCGTGAATTAATCTCTCGAAATGTCTATCTATGTAGTTTCAGTAGGATTTTCCTCACACTTTCCAGCGATTATAAGCATTTTTCGAACAATCTATTAATTGACCTTCTAAAATGATGTTTAGTGTATCTTTGGATGAACAAATATTTGAACTTTATTTTTTAATATCAAACAATAGATTTTTTTAATTTCTCGAAAACAAAAAGTCATTTTGTCCTTTATGGGTTGGAATGTGAGAACTCTAATCTTTATTTAAAGAAAAAAATTGCTCGAAATACAAAAAATAAAAAACTTTCTTTGCTTCACAAAAATGACAGTTCAATTTTCAAATTGGTTAAAACCGGTTTTAATTATTTGATAGACCCTACCAAAATCTATCGAAAATATGCAGATCAGAATTTTTTATCTCATACGAAAGTAGTACATCCGAAAATAGCCTCTGTACCCCCCCCCTCACCCCCTTCGTTAAATATTTGTCCAAATGACACAAAATTTTCCTCATAAACTACCATCCAATAGTACTACACTTATCCCAAGTTTTTGTCCCATCCATGAAAGTCCGATTTTTGGAGCGGGTACACTTGATAAAAAATGCCCCATATATATGGCAAATAAAGGATTATTGTTTATGGAAAAATAAAAAAATCAAATGCAGAGACGCAGGGAATTCACTACACTCATTAATATTCAATAAACTTCAGAATTTTATTAAACTTTATTACTATTTTTCTTATGATTTTTGTGTTTTTCAAAATTCTTTGCGTTTTCCTTCGTTGCAACAACTCAACTATTTGTCTTTCTGGTGGCAGAATAAAAAAGTAGGAACGATTCGACATCAGTTAAGTAAGTTGAATCTTTGCCCTGTACCGTTTGTACGAGGTAAAATCCCGGAGTTTTTCTCAGAGCACTTGATAATCTTCCGGTGAGCCTGGCTTTACGCAGTTCTCTGCAAAGCTCGGTCACAACCATTAGAAACGAATGAGAAAAAGACCGTTACTCCAGTCCAGAGATCCAGACCTACCAATAGTTGTGTGAAACAAATGCTGGTTACACCGGAAGTCTACGATTTTGAAAAGGTCTCCTTTTTTAAAGGATACATTGTTGATTACTTCAAATAATGTGTCCTATAGAAATTTCTTTTTCCCAACAATCGTCTTAGATTTTATTCGATTTTCTGAAATAGCTTTTGTACCTATAATTCATTTCAAATTCTGGATAAACTCACCAGAATTTCAGAGATTTATCTGCACAATTTTTCACGATTTATATACAACAATTCTAGCATATTTTTATTAAAAAGCTCTTTTGGATTCACACATTTTTTCGTATGTCATATGTGAAAAATTTGCAACTAGATTTATTTTATTCTTTTTAAGTGATTTAAGTCAATTGCTTGCTATTAGAGTAAGCTTTGACACAATGCAAAATTTTAAACTTCATTCTTTGACTATTTGACAGAATTCAACTTCAGCATACTGAATGAAAATCTACCTGAAAAAATATCCACGCGTTTGCGTGTGCGTATCAAAAGTACTATTTTAAACCGTAAGCCCTGTAAAACGAATTTTCTCCAATGCGTGGTACAAATTAATTGATATAATTCGACAGAACGTTTATAACTATCTCCATAAAAAAATTTCCATTCTTAAGAGCTTTTTAATTTGTTAATCTTTACTTTAGAAGTACAAGTTTTCAAATATTATGAATATAGAAAAAAAAGTAGAGTTCGAGAAAAACTTTCTTAATACTGGGAGCACAGCAGTATTGTAAGTACTAAATTTATTCGTTGTGATGAGACTAATCGATTGATGCATTTAAAGGCTTGTATGATCAAATAAAATTAGGATACAGATTAACCAATTTTTTTAAGAATTAAAAGATCAAATATTTTGAATTTTTGAAGTACACCTATGTTTTAAGCATAACATTTATTATTTTTGATTAAATGAATCTAAATTAATATAAACACATTTTATGCAAATCCAAAGTCCCCTTTCGAACCCCTCAGGCTCGTTTTAAAACAAAAAATCCCCTTTTCCATACCCTCAGACTTCTTTTAAAATCAAAAAACATTTCAAAAACCCCTTTTCTTTCCCTATACTTATTTTACAATCCAGTCTTCTTTTCAACCTCTCAGAGTTCAGACTCTTTTTGTAATCCAAACACCCTTTCCCACTCCCTCAGTCTCCTTTGGCAATCAAAAATCTCCGTTCCAGTCCTCTGACTCAATAATTTGGTTGAAGAATTAATTACCCCGAAATGATTTGTAAAACCACAATTAAATCTCAAAAAACCATTTTAGCTTTCTTTGATATATTTTAACTTCTGATAATGGCCCCTGCTCTAGCGATAACTTTCTTACCCTTGTTTATGCCGTAATTTTGGTTTTATTTACGTTAATTTTAAGGTCCATGCTCTTCATGCATGTAAGTAATAAAATAAAAACAACTTCATCACACTCAACTCTCATCAGACTCCCATAACAACTTCATTCACACTAAACTCCCATTATGCGCACAGTTTTGGGCATTGCAGCATAAATCGGGCGAATCCAAACGTCAACAGTAAGAACCTCATGAACGATTTCTATTAGATTTAGAACTATATTTGAATTATGTATATATAATTTGAAATATACGATTTGAAATCAATATTTGAATTATATCACAATAACACTAGATGTTTTACTAAGTCACGACTTATTTTGGAAGTTGGGTGTATTAAAGACTTAACCGAAAGCTTTATACACTAGTTCCATTTATATTCTTTTAAATTCGCCTAATATCTTTAGAATTAGATTAATTTATAATTGTATAATAAATAATTAATAATTTACTTTAAATTCTTTCAACTCCAGGAATTCTTTTGTATTATTTAAAATTCACTTTGAATTCTCCTCTATTCTTTGTATGCTTATAATTCTTGTATTCAGGTGTACAACATAAAAATTCCCGCAGTACCTTCCGTCAGGATTAATCTAGAAGGATAGTTGGAAAAAAATGAGACACAATGTAGGGAATTACACTAGCAACAGTGTCGGGTGACCTGAGAGGGTGACAACTGTAGTATCATCCTCCATGGAGATTCATCGGTTGCAAAGAAATACTGGAATCAAGAATCAATACAGTCTCAAGTAACTTATAGTGGAAAGTGTACAGCGACCGGTTAGAGAATAGAAACTACTTGTTTTGTGCCAACGGGGCTTTGGGCATAGTGGCTGATACTCAGATATACTTAGATCATCAGATCTTCAGATCCCTAGATACTGGATAAGGCCAGATAGTACAAGATGATCTTTTGAAGCACCTCGGGCGCTGGAAGCAGCGACGCGGGATAATTTGATGAAAAAAGTTAGAGAAGATCTGGTGGAAGATCTCGAGGAAGCGTGCACGCTTCAACAAAACCCACGGCACGGTGACCGGCGGCGTGGCCCGCTGATGGCCCGTGCAAAGTGGTGTAGACTGTAAACTGTAGAGCAAGCAAGCCAGCGGACGACCAGTTCTTAAGCTTTTTCCCGATTGGCTCGTCCCCACTTGGATTCATTCACTATATTCTTGCTGACAGGAAGTTCCTCCTTGTCTCCTCTGTCAGTGCCACTCCGTTGACGTCCTTTTCTTTCCCCCTTTTTTTCCTTTTTCCCTCCACCCGGTGCTTTCTTTCGACTGTTCCCTTCTTGTCTCTCTCCGATGATCCACCACGGCCTGTCTCCCTTCGTCCTACTTTTATTCGCTTCTCATTTCCAATGATGACGGCAAAAGAAGGTTGTAGGAAGAATCTTACTGCTACAGTGACTTTGTCACTTGGTGCACCTTCAGATCGATTCGACGCAGATTTATACGTTCCAGGAGTCCTTAGTATGCTTTTTTCATAAATAAATTATACTTGGAAAAAAAGATTTCAAATTACATGTCTAGCATGATAGTTCGCAAAACATAAATTTTAGAAATAAAAAACACAGGACAATTTAAAGGTTCACAAATAAAAAAAAGTTTCATAGATCAAATGTGATTGGTACCTTCTTTTCGAATAGGTTAGCTCACGCTTTTTAAACGTTTTTATCAGATAAGTATCATTTTATGCAGAAACATTAGGACTTATTGCAGCTTCATCCAACTTTTTATCTGGGATGGCCGGTTGAATCCTACAGGACCCACTACTTTTCATTACGATTCCCCATGAACTGCTGGATGGAACTGACTCTGTATTTTTTTTTTTAATCGAAAATCAAATGTTCGGTAATCGGATTTTGGCCAAATACAAATTTCGACTGAAAAAAACATAAAATATAAATATTATAATCGTAGAATTATCCAATTGCGACTTTTACATTGGGCTATAGGTCGGACTCCAGAGGAGTTTGAAAGTGTAGTTAGGTGAAGGGTGAGGGAATATGGAAGATGGATAAGGGAGGGGAATAATAGTTTAAGAGTGAAGGGGAGAAGGTTGGAGAGAGAGAGTCATGGTATAAGGGGGTGACAAGTATATGAGAGAGGGTGCTTCCTAAGGACTAGACAGGACGACCTATGGGGAAATAGACATTTGATATTAAAAGGGTGGAGGAAAGAAGATTCACCAAGGAGGGGATGTAGAGTATGAAGTAGGGGAGAGATATGAAGTGAAAGAGTTGAAAACCTAAATAATAAACGCATTCTTTTGCTTATGAAAAACAAGAAAATATTTTAAAATGTCATCGCCCATTTTTTTCTGTCAATTTCTCAGCAATTATTGCTGGGGGCGTGGTTATTGATTATGACTATACACTGTTCCCCGCGAGAATAACCTACAGACGGACCAAATTATGTCTACTTTGAGCAGCTATGAAAGGTTTTCTTAAAGAAACTTGACCCGCACGCTCACTGAACTTCGTAAAAAATTGAGTGTCTGCTTCAATATTGGACACTTTCCTCCAGACAACTCCTTCTTTGATATTATCTCCGCCAAAATACGTAAAGATGCGTGCCTGTACGTTATTCTCTCGGTGAACAGAGTATAGGTGTAGTGATCATCGATAAACAATCCTCCGGGTAGCATAATCCTACCAAAAATATTTCTCCTGAGAGTGGGGAGGCCCTTAGTCACTTCGGTTTGAACAACATTCAGGAGTCCCCCCACTCTCCGGCGGCTGAAACTTTAAGGCTCGTGGCCTGCTCTCCATTACTGGGGGCGTGGTCATTTACTATTTTTAGAAGGCGTGGCTATCTGTGTCATACAGCGTAACTAGGGACGTGTTATATTTTTTTGAACGTGAATAAATTCATCAGGACTAATAGTAATTTGTCAAGTTTAATTTCTCTATTTTCGGTGATCATTAATCAGAATAGACTCCACATAGTCTTACTTTGGCGCCAGTCACTGAATTTTTGAGAACAGATTCAACTTATTTTAATAATTCAAGAGATTAGAATTTGAACGGAAAGTATGAGCACCTTAAGTACCTTAGTCTTTTCAGCTTAGCGCCTAGGGCTATAGAGACAGGTATTCTCACAGCAGGTATTTTTTAAGCCCACTACTTAGTTCTTGTTTTCACCCTCAAAATTGAAAGGTTGCTTCTCTGCCAGCCCTCTCAAGCTCAGCAGTCATTCATTAATATCAAGAGTCAAAGGAATTGACTGCCATTCTTGTTCCTCGCTCATTTTCAGATTCTTTCAGTCTTTAGTCATTCAGCTTATCGACGTATAGTTTTCACTTCCAAGGTCTGCCAGTCTACCCCTAAGACCTTGATTCTATAATTGTAATATAACAAACTTGAATTCATAGATATACATTTTATATACATTTTCTTGACATTTCTATAGAAATTAAGAGTTGTGATAAATGTAATTCGACAAATTAAATATTACCTCAAAATCGCAATGCCGTCCTTGAACACAGTTTCTAATTTTCGTACGAACTTGTAGTGGTTTTTAAATTACAAGATTTTTTCTTATATTTTCTCAGTGTTCATTGTAGGAATCTCTGGTAGAAAATCCCCGTACTGGAGGAGCTGACCTATCCCGAATTAGTTCCTAACTAAGTCGGACAAATCTTGATAAATCTCTGAATCAAGCTTCCAGAGGAACACATCACCAGGTGTCAAATTACAGTCCAAGAGGATAGCAAGAGATCAATCAAGCCTCTGGTCAAAACCAAATGATGAATCGACTTGCAGGCATTGTGTTCCCTTCAGTACTTTCAAAGTAACCGTTTTGCCAATTTTCGGCTTCTCGACTCTTAAGTGAAAGACTGAAAAGGTTTCGGCGAAGAATATTTAAGGAATGCGGAGGAGTCGGTCATGGTGTAATCAAGAGATGCACGAAACAGTATCCATTGAGTGGTGCACAGTAAGGTGTTGCGTGAAGGATCTACCTATTGACGGTTGGAAAGCCGAAAGCGTAGTATATGAGAAAGGGTCTTATTGACGATTCCGTGAAGAGTATCATTCTGTAGCGTCAATATAAGACCTCAGGGTTCCGAGATGAATGGCACAGGTTCAGCTTTGGCGTTTGGGGCATCGAGAGGCTTCGTCGGCAGCGGCAGCAGCCGCGAGAATTGTGGCCCCTGTCACCGGTTGATTGTGCTTATTGTCGCCAGGACAATGGCACAGCAGGGGCTTGAAACTTACACCCTGAGTCTAAACTCTAAATCCGTATACCCTCGAGATTCCTTCTCAAGTATACGACCCCGACAGGGGTTCATTGCGTGGACCAGGACATCAGGTTATCTCGCGCCACTTGAAAACCCATGAAATGGACCCCCAGGGAAATTCCTGAAAATCCACGTCTACAGCTTCCAGTTTAAACTACTACCGTCGATGAGTTGTCAACACATAAAACAATACTGGCCTCGAAAAAAAGAAAATCCTGCAATTTAAAATTCACGCTGAAATCATTAAGTCACACTTAAACATAAACTCCAATTAGGCACTCCATCGTCCAATATAGCGATCCAAGACAGACATACGCAGGTGGATAATTCATAAAGAATAACACCCAATTGCATATGACCTAATATATTTTTTGAATATCTATGTAAATAATGATTTAAAAAAGTTACAGGTGCGATTTCATGAACCTCTAATTTGAATTATTCGTTGCGATGGTGTATGATAAGGCACCCTAACTGTATTTTGAAATCACTTTTTATTTTTCAAACAAGATTTAATGAAATAATAAAATCGATAAAACAAACAATTATCGATTTAAGTATTTTGTTAAATTGTGCTTCGAGAATGCAAACCTAATTTCCCCCTGCACATATGGTTAGAAGAAATTTTTTACGAAGATACAAAGAAATAAGTTTTCGTTACATATTTCTCAACGTGAAATACCTCATTTTCATGAGATTTGTAGCGCGAAATTTAAAATGCAGCCCTTTTAAGAAATAAAAGGGTTGATCTTGGAGCGAGTCACGTTTGTTCTAAGCGTAACGTAAGGAGGAGGATGATAATTATCGAGCGACGAAATCGTGACTTCTCGTTGATTCGAGAATAGAGGCTGACTGTTCATCCAAGATGAAGAGTAACTGGTCACGGAACACGTTTAACGAGCATTGAATTGCGACATCTTAAAACCGAGCTAATCAACAAGTCATTGTGAATGATTTTAATTTAGGCCCAGGCCTTCTGCTCAGTTGAATGATTACAGAATCTCTTATGGGCGCAGTAGTTCTCCGCATTAGCTTCTACTCATTAATGATGTCATTATACTCGTATAGAGGCTTCTACTTTTATTGGTGAATTGAATTGCTAATTCAACAAATCTGAATTTCAAATTCTCTATCTTTCCATTAAACGAGAGTCTTTCAAAAAAATAAAAAATATTTCTAAAATTAGAATACTATTGTACGATAAAATAGAGAAAACGAGTTTTATTAATTTTTAGACATGAATTTGAGATTAAAATTTCCTGCTAAAACGCAATGAAACACTTAAACATAACCTCTACTTTCGAAGAGATTCTCGCCCGAAATTTAAATATCAAGATTTTCTTTTTCGTTAAAATAAAGCGGAATGAAATAATGACAGTTTGGGAGATTTCTTAAATATCTTTCCTACGCTTTTAAAGAGATAAAGCGCATTATCGCATTTGTCATTTCCGGTCATTATTACGTATCTTGTCGGATCTCCTTTGAGTTATGGTTCCTATAGCATGTAATCTTTGAGATTGTTAAAAAGCTTAAGTTGCTCTCACCTCCCAATGGCTGAAGATAAGTTGAGGGCTGGCCAATCCGGAAGTCTGCGTCCGTAATTCCGTAGCAAGATCAAAGCTTTCCGATACAGGTAATGTAGCCAGAACTCTAAATTGGCCTCCAAATCCCAAAGCACTTTCCGCTGCTATCACGCGTCCCTGTCTCCTTCCAAAAACTGCGTACAATTTTCCTGTAACAGAACAGTTCATGATTTAAAATAGTATTTTAAGACATGAAAACGACTACTGGATAAGGACCATTCGAAGTTCGCACCTCAAATACTTTATTTAAATGTAGCAAAGTTATGCTTACTAGTTGTCATTCTCATGTTTTAAATTATAAAAGTGTACATAGTTTTCCATTAAAATGTTGTCATCGAGTGGAACTATTTTAATTTTTTACGTTCTCAGTGGTTCTTACAGTATTTAATTTGGAAGAAAATAAAGTTTTTTCTGTAAAGGTGAATGGAGGAAGCGAGTGGGATTCTAAATGTGAAAATAACGGTCTGAATAGAATTAGTCTCGGAAATTACTATTATTGTAAGTTGTAAGAGGCCTCCACCTGTTTCGGAAGACATGGTTTTGATTCTGGTCAATATTTAGGGCGGGCTGTGGGTACAGATTTTCTTCCCTTTTCTAAAGATTGTTTGGGTTTCTGGAGGCTCAATTTAAAAGAAAAGGCGTTCAACGGAAGCCATCCATATCGGGATAGGCAGATCCTGAGGCAGTTACATTTGGTCTCGGGTTTGGTTCGACGTTCGGAACTAATCGCCACGGGTGCATCCTCATCCAGACATCATCTCCCTGTTAATGGACATCTACAATCTGCATCTATAGCATTTTCTCTCTGATAAAGTATGATGGAGACAAACAAATATATGGTTGATTCTGAACCAATCTATTTAGCTTATTACATCTTTCTAAAAGGAAAATAATTAATCCAAAAAAGTTATGCATTTATAAAATTGCTGATATTAAAATTCATTCTTTTTCCAAAATTAAAATAAAATGGCTTCTTTTAAGAAATTGAGGTAAAATTATTTATACTCCATTAAAAGAACTCTTAAAATATTCATAAGCAAACCCTGAAGGTTGGAACGAATAATCATTTTAGTGTCTCTATTTAAAAACTTTTATAATTTAAATTTAAATTTAAATTTTTATTTCAGATTGAAAAGTAACCTATTTTACCTTGCATAATTTTATGCGAAATAAGCATGAAAATGATTTACCACTAAAAAATCATATTTGCAAGTTACCTTATACTTTTCGGCTCATTATAGAGACAAAACCAAATCAAAAAAGAAGGGGAAAAAGGGAAAAAGTCAATTAAAACCAACCCCTTTATTTTTTCCTTTTTCCGCCCTTTTTATACTATGAGGGAACCAACATGTTTCGAGGCCAATTTAGATCTCCTCATCAGATATTATTTATAGGAAAAACTAAAAGTATGAAAAATTGATGTACATACCTGAAAGAAACTGTTGCTCTTTCATATATTTTGGTAAAATCTCAAAGATCTTGAAATCAATGTAGGGTAAATTAGGTTTACGTATTATATTAGGACTTTCATTTAAGAGTAATATGATTGTAACATTGGGAAAAGATAGATGTGAAACGCAAGATAAAAAAGGTGTAATTTACTAGGTTAATTGCAAAGTTAGTAATGCAGTTTATATAGGGCAGACACGAAGAGCACTAACTTAGACTTATGAATGATGAGCATGAAAATCTTTTTCACAGAAGTGTTAGATATCAATCAGCCCTTTCAAAGCATCCAATTACACATGTGCACGGGCGCAATCTCATCGCGCGCTAGGCGCGGGGCTCGCTTCGCTCGCCAGTTTGAGCGCGCCCAGGTCGCGGGGATGTTGGTTGTCGCGCTTCGCGCTTGATACTGTATTTACCTCACGCTAAGCCCTAGGTTTTTGTGCACAGACTTTTTAATTCTAAAGGTCTAAGCATCGACAACAGTAATTGGTGATTGTGAATTCTCTTTTGTTAAAGCTCCTTCGGCATTAACGAACACACTCTCATTACGTATCTCATGTTTTGAATCCGAGTTTATCCCTGAAATTGTATATAATTCGCGTAAATGTATATTATTATAATTTATAATATGCATTGGTATTAAAACAGTCGTAGTTTCATTATCTCGTTTGAAAAAATGCGCATTCTTTAAACAAAATTTTGTTATTAAACATTTTATTGCAACTTTTGTCGTTTACACATAAACTGAATCTGCTCATTTCCAATGTTATTTTTATGATTTGAACTTTACATATACGGTCTACTGAGCAGCCTTACCGTTTTTTAACTTCTAAATAATGTCCCTATTCCCTAACCTCAGTGACCCAGACTTTGTCAATTGAATTTTCTACCGCATCGTGTTCTACGCCGCAGTTGTCGTTCCCTATTGCTTCATCTCCTAATAATTGACTAAAAGAGTATCTCACAGCATCTAGGATTGAGAGTCTAGTTACAACAATATTCTCGCGAAACTTCGATTAATGAGAGGTAGGGGAGGCGATTATTCTCAAATGAGTTCCGGCCCTCCTTCAGGTGCGAAACC
>NC_046664.1:104000650-104016602 GCF_010883055.1 Belonocnema kinseyi | reverse complement strand
TGCATTTATATATTTGAGAATCTTTGAAATACTGTGAAATTGTTGAAGGAAAAAATGTAATTTTTGGATTTTCCATCATTGTTTATGTTGCAAAAATTTGAATTTTCGATTTTTCAACAAAATTCAAAAAGTTATTATGATAATTTTGTAGGGCATTCAAAAATAAAAAATGTTCTTGTCTTGACTTTTTTCATATCGTACGTTATTTGGCCTAAAATTTTAGTTATCTTGTGTTTTTTGAAATTTTGTAAATACTATAATTTCCGTAATTTTTTGTAATCGTTAAAAGTAATTAGGGTAAATTGTTTGACTTTTTGAATACTACTAATATTCGTACAGATAATTTTTGAATCTTGAAAAAAATGGTCTCATAAATATTGAAAATGCGTTCACTTTTTGAATTTTTACCCAAAAATGGCTGACCAACGAAATTGACCTTTAGTTTAGGACACTGCAAGAGTGTACCAGAGTTTAATCTAATAGATTAATTTTTTCAAAAGTCATCGTGCTCACAGACAGGCATACATACAGACAGACCTACAGACATACAGGCATACATACAAATTCGTAAAAACCTGTTTTTCGGATTCAATTGGTCTCAAAACCTGGATATTTGACAACAAAATGGGGAGGGGCTGTCAAATTTTACACAAATCTAATACCTTCCCTGATGAGAATGTAAAAATGAATTAATTTTTCATAAATAGTTTTTTTTTTGATAGTTCTGCTTTTTTTAATCGTAAAAAACAGCATTAAAAACATAACAGAATATTACATTTTTTGAAATCCCACACGCGAAAAGAAAGGTAAACTAAAAGACAAAAGTTGTGATAAGAATGTGCCCACGTAGCGGGCAGATTTTTTTCGATTGTTAATGATGTTTTTCACGATAAAAACGAAAACTACGCCTCCTATCAAAAAGTGATTAATAACAAATTTTTGGATCTTTTTCGAATGCATCGTTTTTGTTTGCTCATATTTTCCTGTATTTTGAATAGGTAGAGCGAAAACTGTATTTTTTGCATTTTCCATTATTTTGTATGCTGTCAAAATTGGAATGTTCGATTTTTCAAGAAAACTCAAGAAGTTGTTACGATAATCTGATAGGGCATTCAAAAATCAAAATTTTTCTTCAGCTGGCTTTTTTCATATCGTAAGTTATTTGGCCTAAAATGTTCATTTTCGTTTGTTTTTTGGAATTTTGAAAATACTATAACTCCGGTAATTTTTTTTTTGAAAAAATTCATCAGAATAAATTGTTCGACTTTTTTAATAATATGAATATCCGTACAGAGAATTTTTTAATTTTGAAAAAAGGTGTCTCAAAAATATAAAAAATGCGCTAACTTTTTGAATTTTTATTCAAAATGGCTGGCCAACGAACTTGACCTTTAGTTTAGGACACTAAAAGTGTGTAGCAAAGGCCAATCTAATAGATTACTTTTTTTAAAAGCTATCGTGCTCACAGACATATGCATACATACATGCATACAGGCAAGCAGTCAGACACATTCATAAAAACTTGTTTTTCAGATTCAGGGGGGTCTCAAAACGATGACATTTTACAAAAAACTGGGGGGGGGGGGTCAAATTTTACACAAATCTAATACCTTCTCCGGTGAGAATGTAAAAAGAGAGAATTCATGGAGATTATATTTATAAAGAGGAAATGTAACAAAGCTATTAATTTAAAAAGGGACCTCTCAAGATAGAGAAAAGTATGGGATATTATTATTAATTGGTTGGAGTAACTTTCTTGTACATTCAAGTAAAATAAATTCTTTTACAGAACAATCATTTTCTTACTATAAAGATATTTATTATATTAGATTTAAACCATTTTTAATTAATATCCATCGAAATGATTTCTTTTCAGGTATTTCAATTTTTCATACCTTAGTTTTTCCTAGAAATAAATCCTGATGAGATCTAAATTGACCTCGAAACATGTTAGGCCTAGTAGTATAAAAAGGAAGGAGAAAAGAAAAGGTGAGATGTTGGTTTTAGTTGATTTTTCCTTTCTTCTCACTCCTTTTTCATTTGAGTATTTTCGTCTCTAATGAGTCGGAAAGTGAGGTACTTAGTTTGTAAATATGTTTTGTGATGGTGAATCTTTTTCATACTTATTTTGCATAAAATTATTCTTAATAAAATAGATTATATTTCAAACTTCAATAAGAACAACCAAATAGTAAATAAAAAAATTAATTTAAAAAAAATCCGATTTTCTTTTAAATTATAAGCATTAAGGTGGTTCAAAAAGGCTTTCTTTTTTTCTGAAATGGCACCTCTAGAAATTGTTCCATTTGGCGTAAAAAAAATATTCTCGATTTCTGAGAGAATTAAAAAATATATATTTAGGGGCCCTCTAAGTCATTTACAAAAAAATAAGGCTTATTTTTTGTTATTTAAACGCCGCCATCTCCAAGCTCGCCTGTGTGGATAAAATGCCTACTTTATTCGAAAAACTGACGTTATTTGATATTTGGATTCTTTTACTTTGATATGCGTATACGCTATACAATAAATTTTCTTAGTAAAATATATTAATCACAACGTCTTATGAATATGAGGGTCACATGGCCATAGAAATTAATCATTTAAATCACAATACTAATTTTGGCTGATTTTTTATGGAATTAAATTTTTTCTTTATGAGAGATGCCGTAATGTGAAGCGTCCCAAATTTACGACACGTCGCAATTTTGCCAATATTATTATACATAAAATTGTATTCAGAAAACCGACTTCTGACCAAAAATAGAAGCAAGTTTGTCACAAAAAGGAATAATTTGTGATGGAGCTATTTTAGGAAAAAAACAACTTTTTTTTTGGTCTACCCTAATAACAAGCGAGCAACTTATTTTTCGGCAAAATTTGTACTGAATCTCTGTAAAATGATGGCAGACACTTTTAAATTATGAGATCTTTATTTGACGGATTTCCTTGGATTTAAAGTAATTGATCTGAATTAAAGTAAATTCATTGGAATTCAAGGGAATTTAACGGAATTTAATTTCCTTCAAATTGCAAACATTAAAATCAAGGGTTTCTACATTTGAATTTATATTATAATTATAATGATTTCTTAATTTTAATAATATTCAAGAAATTATAATTTATATTACAATATTTCCAATTAAATACCAATTTGGAGGTTTTAATTTGTTTCTATGAATATAAAAAATTCTAATTTCCTGAATTAATCGTTCATAGTAAGTAGTAGTTTCATTCAAAACAATTCAGATCCAGATTATCTCATTGAAACGAGATGCCTTACGACCTTACGTTATATATACTTTACGTGACTGTACTATATAAAATGTCTCTAGTTTCCGACTCCCTAGAACTATTTATGAAACCCCAGCAGCTACACGATCTTAATAGAAAGTCAGAATAGTAATTATAATATCCTTAACATTGACGTATCCAGTAATTTCTTCAAAATACTCATCTGTATCAGCAACAATTGAATGACTGACTCAGGAATCACTTTCTAAGAATTTCGATGTGACTTCCAAAGTGCATGAAGTCAGACACTACGAGTAGATAAAAAAATAAGTGCTGATAATAATGATATAATATGAACCAAATTCATGTGTAATTTGATCTGTTAACGTGTTATTAATTCATTTTTATTAATTTATTCTTCAATAAATTTAGGTTGTTCACTAAAATTAAAAAAGTCCCCTGTGTAATTTCCAATAAAAATTTGATGTTTTCCAATTAAAAATGTATCAGGGTTTTCGGTATCGTAAATTACTGAAAGACTTCTAACTCACCACTTTAGTCCAAGTTTGATTGTTTAACTTACAAATTTCTCAAGCGGTATTAAAATTTGATAAATATTAGAATTCAAAAGTTTACTACTAAATTTGAAAAATAAAAATATGGAGAGTAATTTATGTAATGATGAATATAATTTAATATCTGAACTTATTTACTTTCAGTTTTTCAGAAAATTAAAATATAATTGACTTTCCCGGGGGAAAGTTGTTCGCAGAAAAATTGAGCGAACGCTGCGATTCGACCGTGAACTTGTTCGTTTCCACGAAACCAGAACCGCACACCGCAAATCGGTTCGTTCGACCGGAACTAATCGCTCAGAACAAATCTTCGCGCCGATAGTATCGATCGTGACTCTAATGGATGATGTACAACCTTTTCATCTGTATGGGATTGGAGTAAAACAATCTTAAAGTTCAAAAAATGATTTCGAAATTATTTTGTTCAGTAACTATATATTTATAAGAGATTAAATAAAACAATAAAATATCAAAGATATTGAAAAATATAAACAATTAAACAAACCAAGTCAAATAGTATAATGGTAGCTTTGGTTTAATTAAAACCTAAATTAGGTTGAAATTGTTAAAAAAAACATGAAACTGCTTAAACGTTTTCTTTTGTTTCAAAATCAGCAAGCAACTATTAAAAACGTTGAAAAATAACAAAACGGCGATTGTTTTCTGTTTTAAATTGTAAATTTTTTACAATATCAAAAAAATATACACCCCACCCCCCCAATTATGGAAGATATCTCAAAATTGACATTTTTCAATTTCGCAAGATATTTCTGAGAAACCATATATGAAACATATTTCAGGGAGCCAACTTGTTTCTTGAAAAAACTCCTGCAAAAAGAACCCCTTCATATTGATCAATAGTCAATATAATGATAATTATTATATATATTATATAAATTGGTTTTAGGGTGTTGGTCAGATGAAATAATAATTAAAGAAAGATCTTGTAGTTTTCGTCTACTGACCGTAGCTTATGTTTATTGTGCTGTTATTAAAACATGTTTCGTCCGTCGACGCCGGACCTCATCAGTTTGTAAGATTTAAAACCCATCATAGGAAAAGAGATAGAACGTAGATTCAAGGGTAGTCATACACATAGATTTTTGGAGCTTTTTAAGATGTTTTGTAATATTTTTTTTATAACATTAATTTTTTATAACATTTATAACAATTATAACATTCTTCTTATGGAAAACTTAATGCGTTTGAAATATTACAAAACATCTTAAAAAGCTCCGAAAATCTATGAGTATGACTACCCTTGAATCTACGTTCTATCTCTTTTCCTATGATGGGTTTTAACTCTTACAAACTGATGAGGTCCGGCGTCGACGGACGAAACATGTTTTAATAACACCACAATAAACATAAGCTACGGCCAGGAGACAAAAACTACAAGACCTTCCTTTAATTATATATATTATAATATAATTATAACTATTTTAAGTACAAAAGACAGAATGCACTGATAATCGACAAATTTTTGTAACAAAAAATTTATCATCCTAAGCTAATGATATTTAAAAAATAAACAAATATCTACATAAGACAATTTAAATAATAATATTTATCTGTTCTAGTTTTTTATCTGGTACAAAACAGTAAATAATAAATTTTTACGCCTTAAAATAAAAAAATCCAATTTTTTCAGAAAAACGAACTGAGATTAAAAATTATGAAGTGTCTCTTTTTGTAGGAACCTTTCTATGGACCAATTCTTTCTCAACTTTTTTTCATATCTTGTTTCGCTTTCAAGACAAATTGGCTATTTCGATGTTTCGAAATTAAAAATGAATTCTTTTCTTTCAAAAACTGCACCGAGGCGGATTTTCTGTTTTATTAAAAAATAGTTGTAAGACATCTAAGATACAAAATCATGAGAAACATGCTTACCATACCTTTCAGTTGAAATTATTTCAACGGAACCATGCATATCTAGCATATTAAAAAATGTTTGTTTTTCGAGGCATGCTAGCGTGCGGGAAGTCACCATTTTCGAAAACGTGGCAAAAAGCAATTATAAATAGTATATTGTGCACCAAGGTAGCGAAATAGCTTTTTTAATGCCTCGTGTGTTTGCAGTAACTCGGCTGCGCTTCGTTCTTGCAAACTCATGCCTAGAAGTAAAAAGCCTTCGCTTACTCGGTACAAGATATTCTATGTAATAAGAGTATGGTTCCCACGAATTTCCGTCCTAGATTTGGGGTTAGTTTAAAGGGAGAAGTACCGTGCAGAAAAGTGTGCGTAGGTCCAATGATAGAACGCGTATGCGCGCACGTACGGCGCGCCGTCAAAGTGTACTTTCTTTCCCTTATTCGGTAAAGTACCCCACCACCGACAAAAGACTTACTTTTCTGCTCCAAACCACGCGGTATGTATGTAATACCTACGCGGTATGTAAAGAAAATCATATGTTAACCGAGTGGTGGGACTACTGGATTCCCAACCAGCATTAGTTACTGATTACTTAGTTGCTGATTGGTAATCTTCTATGTCCGCCACTCGGTTAACAATTTACTATTTCTAGTTGCTGCTCTTGCGCTCTTTGAGCAAGATTCCTTCTTCTAGAATTTCTTCCAAAAAGTTTTTAAGAAACTAAATGTCCGGAAATTTTCGATAATTTATAAATTTACCGAAAGCTTCCAAAATTTCTCGTAATTTCTTATAATCAAAAGTTTCAAACAATTATAGTAATTTTTGGTAATTTCACCATAATTTTCCAAAAATTGTAGAAGATTTTGTGTTTATCGCTCATCTTTGTGTCGTTTCTGGTTCGCTTTCGGTTCGTTTACGGCTTGCCTTCAACTCGCATCCCACTCGCCTAGAAGAATGTACACCAAACTTCACACTCGTACGGAACTACAAACTTTACGCACCTGTAGCACAACATACTATTAGTTGTATGTTTCCTACTTTTCTTTGTATCGCTGTTGTGATGATTTAATTTCGGACAAACGAAGTACAATCCACTGATTTTTAGAAAAACAAAGCTCGATATAATTTAATTCAGGCGTACACTGAAAAGAAAAATGTGATTTTGATTCATAAAAATTCTTTTGTATTCTTTTTAATTATTTTACATTTCATTACATTTCTAAAATTTCGCTGGATTTCTTGCATTTAAATTCATTCTTCTAAATTCACTTGAAGTTTTTAAAATAGACGCAGAGTTTTGGTTGACTCTCTTCACCCTTTTTCTCTCTTTTTCTATTAGTATAATATATTTGTCACTAAAGAGCTGGAAATTTTTTTTGTTCGAAAGCATATTTTTTGTGATAATCCGTTTCATGTAATTTATCACATAAAAGGGTTTAGCGGAATTATGTTTCTTATAATCTTTTTTGCATTTAGGTGTACGTCAAAATTGTTAGTGGTTAACCCATCGAGTCTAATGAAATCAATTTCGAAAAAATAAATAAACAGAGAATAGTCAATACTTATGCAGCTCTTGTTGGATCAAAGAATATTCAAAGCCATTTGTAGCAAAGGTAGAACAGATCAACTCAAGATCTGCGATTGACACTCGCTAGAAACATCCCATCTAGGGCAGGGCACTCATTCAGCCTGGTCGCAGCTTAGGGCTTCCGGTCGCGCCCTGCGGCAACTGCGCGTACCTGCCCCCTCAACCCAATATGGCCCCACTACCCCTACTGGTCCAGTGGTCCTCCCTTCCAAAGCACAGCCTCCTCACCCTTTCCAACCTTATACCAACTTTAACAACCTTGCTTCTCTTTCTCGCTCTCTCTCTCTCGCTCTCTCTCTCTCTCTCTCTCTCGATTCTCGCGAGCCCGACAGAGGCTCTCAGGATGTAACCTCAACCACAAAAATGCAAAGATCCAACAAACAGTTTTTATTTCGACTTTCAGAGCGGATTTTATTAAAGCGCTAAAGGAGATTATTTATGGATATATGACCCTTGTTCTTAGCACCTTTTGCATGTTTACAATATAAAGGAAAAGAGTAATTCAAGTTCAGATTTATAAGGACTCAGGTTATATCAGATTCAAAAATGACTATTGTGAAAAATAATTTATAAAACCAAATAAAATATTTCTTTTGCAAATCTCTTTGGTACATTCTTATTAAAAAAAATTATTCATGACGCATACAATTGTTATTCTGATGAACATAATTTTTCTGAAATAAAATTAATTAAATAAAAACGTACCAATGAGATTTACTGAGAATCATTTAGGGAATACTATGAGGCCTGCAACATTAAAATTAAATAAAAATGTCAACTTTTACCTAAATAGAAAGCAAAAACATGAAATACTACATAAATATTGTTAAATAAACAATTTTAATCTGAAATATTTTTTGTCAAATTTCATCTTCAATCCCCTTCCCAAAAATTAGGTAAAATTATCAATGGGAATATTTTCTTCGATTCTATAAATCATTTTTAATAATGTTCATTTTGAACTTGAGAAAACTTTAGTAGATCCTTAAATAATGTTATCAGACAAAAGTATTTTTAGTATTTTTAATACTTGTTTGCGGTCTAAAATATAGTGAAAAAGGATAAACCTTTAGGATTCTAAAAGAACGGGGTTTGGACAGAAATGAATTAAAATATAATAATCAGAGCTGAACAAACACCAAAAATGAAATTTTGCAGGGTGAACAAAACAAAATTCTATGGTAGGATTAGGGATATAAAATTCAGAACGAAATTGTAGAAGCATCTAACCATCAAGAACTCTAACACTAATGATCTTATTATTTTTCAAAGATGGACTTTTTAAAACTATTAAATATGTGCAATATAGGTATTATTTGATATGCAAAAATTTCAAGAAATGTTCATAATAACGGAATAACAGAATTCATCGAATTTATGGCATATGGATAACTGCATCCAGGCCAAAAATAATTTGATTTATATAGACTATATGATAGAAGAATCGGCAAAAATTTTTAAAATGTACCTGGGAATTAAAAATTTAAAATAGCTATCTTATTGTTATTTTTGCTATTGCCTGTGTGCACTATATGTTGGCTCAAAAAACTTTTTTTTCTTTAGAGGGCAACAATCCCCCAATTTCATTCCAAATCCGAAAAAAGAAATTCCCTAATTTTTATTATTTTCATTTTTCGATTTTAACAGGTGCCGGTTTTGAGTTGAATTAAGTTTCGCATGTAAAATGCATGGGGAAAAATCATTTTATTGAGTTTTTGGAATCATTTTTTAGGGTTTGAAAAAATGTGACGGGAAAGTATGGGAGAAAGAATTATCCAACGAAGAATTTTATGTATCGACCTTTTCAGCACTGTATTCTCGTATTTGTTTACTTAAAATTATCAGTATTGGTCTAGTGGCATATTTAGTATCATTGGTTAATTAATTATTAATTATTTTAACAAATGAAATTTGTTAACATTTTTTTCGAAAATCCCCCCCCCCTCTTAAAATTATTACTATTAGTCTAGTGCAATATTTAATAACATTGGTTTTTTAATTTGTAATTGTTTAAACAAATGTTATGAAAATTCGTTTTTTCCCTAAAAATTATCACTACTGGTCTAGTGGAATATTTATTAACATTAGTTCATTAATTTTAAATTAGTTAAAAAAATTAAATTTGGTTGAATAATTTCGTTTCAAATTTTTTTTAAATACAAATTCTTGCTGTGGATCTAGTGGAATATTTATCAGTAATAATTAATTACTGCTCAATGATTAATTTAATAATAATTTAATAATAATAAATTTAATAATAAATAATTTATTAATAATAATAATTTATTATTGGCTCAGTTGGTTAGACACTTGGACTTCACCTCAGAGGTCCGGGGTTCGATCCTTGAGCCCGTACCTCTAGAAATTTTTTCAATGTACCTTTACTGAGGTTCTGGTGGTTCGGAACCCACCTTAAGCTGTAGGTCCCCCCATCGTGTACTTGAATGCAACCCAGTCTGTCAATGATGGGGTAAAAACCAGGCTTTGTCCAATATATCTGGGCAGACTGTTCTCATCAGATCACTTGATTGCATTATAAAAATGCGTCCGTGACTGATGATATATACCGGGACAGCCCCGTGCAAAATGATCAAATAAAAATCCAACTCTAACCAAAAATGAATTCGACATATTGAGCAGTATAAGCCTGTGACAAAATTTAAACACAGAAATGTTTTTTTTTATAATTGAAAATTAATGAACTAATCTTAATAAATATTCCACTAGACTAATAGTAATAATTTTTAAGGAAAAAAAGAATTTTCGAAAAAATTGTTTAAACAAATTCGAGTTGTTTAAATAAGAAACAATTAATGATCAAATGTTAATAAATATTCCTCTAGGCTAATAGTAATAATTTTTAGGGGGGAAAACGAATTTCTGAGGGAAAAAATTATTTAAGCAAATTCCATTTGTTTAAAAAATTGAGAATTAATAAACAATGATAATAAATATTCCACTGGACCAATATTAATAATTTTAAGTAAAAAAAGACGAGAATACATTGTTCAAAAGGTCCATTTCATGAAGAATTGACATTTTTTGTTTTAAGGGAACTTTTCAGGTACTCGTGGGGGTGTGTTAGGGGTGTCATACCCATATGTCGAATAGATGAAATTTTTCTTTGCATAATTCTCTACAGGCTCCCATACTTTCCCGTCACATTTTTTCAAACCCTAAAACATTATTCCAAAAACTCAAAAAAGTGATTTTTCCCCATGTATTTCACATGGGAAACTTCAAGTCAAAACCGGCACCTGTTAAAATAAAAAAATAGAAAAATAAAAAATTAGGGAATTTCTTTTTTCGGATTTGGAATCAGGAGTCAGGAACTGCTTATTCAAACTTTTTTTGGAAAATATCTCCTTCGGTCAAATCTGAAAGATCAGTACACATATTTTTATTTTGCCGCTAGGAATTAGGAGTAGGTCTGGCTTGTTAAGGTGGGGGTTCGCGAAAAATCTCGGTGGACAGGTATTGTTTTGAGAAATTTTGGCCGTTTAACTTGCAGGTAGACCCGTCGAGAGGAACACCGGTACCGGGGGTGGAGATTATGAATTACGGTTACCTATATGTAATTTTTATTTCTAACAGTTCCGGAAAAACTGCCCCCCCCCCTCGGGGCCCTCTCGAAAACTCTGGGCCCTGGAAGAATCTCTCCGTTAACCACCACACCCACCAGCGTCAGGACCTGGTTAGGACCTCGATATTGTCCACTCTCCTCTTTCCCATCTCTCTTTATCAATAGCCCTCGAAGATAAATTCTGGATCTGCTCTGAATATACTTTTAAAGTATATAAAAAATAACTGAAATACGTTGTGCCCAACTCTGCTGGTGCGCAAAGTTCCTAATATCTAAACTGCGCATGCGTCATTTTTCGCTAGGCGGGCAAAAGTGATATATTTCAATGTGCGCATGAGCCAATATTATCCCCGCAGTCAGCCTGATTCAAGCTACATGCACAACATGAGGTATGGACAATTAGGAGAGGAGAAACTAAATATTTGTCTAGTTATCATTTTAATCATTTGAACATTCATTTTATAGAGTAAATGAGCAATGATTTTTTGCATATTCCTAATATTTATCGATAAATAGTATCCCAGTCCAAACTACATAAAACCGTCAAAAACAAAATTTCGAAAAATTGGTTTATATCCAGTTTTAATTTTCATGACTTAAATTCTGTCGCACAAACTAAAAAGATACGTAAGTGACATTGTCGATTAGGGTTATTCTTTTACACTTGGCAATGAAAAAGTCGACCTTAGCGGCAATGTGACTTATGTATCTTTTTAGTTTATACGGCAGAATTATACTTCGAAGAATAGAAAGTCGACAGAGAATGGCGTTGTTTAACAGAAAAAATGTGACTATATATAGAAAAATCTGCATGCTGTGCGGGCGTATTTTCGTCGAGCACTTTAGCACTACGTGCGTGGCACGCTTCGTTCGCAGATTTGAGTGCACCTAGAGGGTGGGTCTGTTGAATCTCTCCCTTCGTGCTCATTCTTTACATTTCTATACCGGTTATGCATAAAGCTTTTAAATTTAGAGATTAATTCATTGACAACTATAGTTTTGTAATTTTTAATTACCTTTTGTATGTATTATTAATTTATGGACCTTGACCGGAATTACGTATTCAGATATTTCAAAAGTAGTTGAGGGATTGTAAGTACAAATTTAATTCTTTATCCATATTTTATTTTAATCACCCTAAGAAATATATACGAACAATTTGGTTTAGGTCATCAAAAAATTCTTTACCTTTTTTTATCATAGTTTGGTTAAAAAATTATTTTATTTGTTATTTTTCATACCATATTTCACGATTAAAAAATAAATGTTGTAAAAAAACATTGTGAACCAAATTTTGTTTATCTCATGTCGCTTGATTTAAAACTTGACAGAAATAGTTCGTGCAGCCTGACTGTTTACGTTTGGATTCCCCCGATTTATCCTTAAGGTCACTGCAAGCCATGTCCGAAACCGTGTTTATATCGGAACTTGAGTGTATATGAGAAAACCGATTGAATGTGAAGGTAGCATGCGACAAGCAAAGTCTCCTTGATAACCTCGTTGACAACGAATATCGGAATCCCAAAGATGTGCAAAATTGACATTTAATAAAACCTTTTATTTACGTGTCGAATCTGAATAAATAAACTAATAGAAAATAGTTTGAAAGCTGTCTGATGTTTGGCATCAATGGTTTTTCAATATATACTTTATCGACAAAAATGTACAAATTTAAGAAAACAAGTGCTGTGTGCTACAACCAATTAATCGCTTAAAAATGCCAAATAAATTGAAAAAGCTAAGTCAGAAAATGGTTAATAGTATAAATATAGTTAAAATAACTAAAGAAAATAAACCATAAAAAACAGCGATTAAAGAATTCATCACCTAAAATTCGGAAATGATTAAATATTTAAAGATTGCGAACGCGTCGCATTTCACATTTCAGGTAATTGATTCTTTAACCCATTATTTGTTTTAACTGTTTTAACTATTGGCTGATTGTACAGTATTCGTTTGTTTGGCATTTATTAAACGATTAGTTGATTAAATCACAGAAAATAAAGTATATCTAAGCTAAAAATGTGAAGCTTTCTTAGCATATAAAAGAATACCATTTTTTATTATTTCAGTTATATATATTTATCAGAGAGTAAAGTAATCTATTGGTCTCGATATTCGCTATACACACTATTTTACTGTGTAATAAAATTAAGATTGTTGAAAATATAATAAAATACTTTTTCTGAAAGACCTGTCAATCTCACGACTTCATATGGTCAATCTTCAACTCTAGTTTGCAGCATACTTATATCTCAAATTCGATTAAGTATATATGTACTTTTGTCTTCTATATCAGTTTAAAGTAACTTGTGAAAGTGAAATTTTAACAGGTGTATATTGCATATATAGACTATGCTGTACAAATTGTGTCTCGCTCAGGTACAACATAATTCTAAACACTTTTAACGTATCGATAGCTCTCGATACCAATTCTGGCACAGGTTTTTGAATGTATAAGTTAAAGCATCGAATTGCCGACGTCTCTACAAACTGCTGTTAAATCACAGAAAAAACTGAAGTTAAATTTTGTTGCATCTAAAATTTCCAGCTGATAAAGTTTACATGCTATTTGGTGAAAGTTTATCCTACGATGGAATAAAAGCTGTCGTCTGCTACGGCATCTTTAGCAACAATGGGAAAACGGCAAAGTATGAGTGAATGTGAGCTATAGATCGGGACCCCAGATTTAAAACAACTAACAAAAAAGAAAAGTTAGAATTTTTTGCAGCTAAAACTTGCAAACGGTTAGAAATTAAACACATTTCGGCGAAAGTTTCACTGAGGTTAGGAGAATAATTCTGATCTCGCCTACAGCGTCACGATGAAGTGAGCAAATTTCGTTAACACATGTACAATCAACAACAGAAAATACGAAAAAATAATTTGTTCTTACTGATATATCTCCTCCAAAATCAATTAGACCATTGTTGAAGCATTAGAACTTATTTAATCCCATTTAGCAAAATGCGCAAAAAGCAACTGACAGATGGGAATCCCCAGTTCTCTCCAATTTAATGAAGTTAAACGACGACAGATAGCACTGGGATCGCAATTCTTGCTACATCGCAAAAAAATGGAGCGATTATAAGGCGAAGGATTATCCAGACACGGTTAAAAATTGGAAATTATCTTCGATATATGTAAAGTTTATCCGGCAAGGTTAATTTTTGTTGTGGTGAATCTTTCGACCGACAGCGATGTAAACTTTATCTTTCGTTTTTCTGCGATAAGAACGTTATAGTTTATTGAATAAATCCAATGCTATTTCACAAACATGACAATAACAAATTTCCCTTAAAAATATTCCAGTAACGTATTCATTAGTTCATTCATTAATCACCAGAAATGCATGCAATGTGTTGGTGACACTTGCAGAAAAAACGAAGCAGAATTATGTACGTGGACTGCAATGAATTATATAAGGTAGGTGTCCTAGTAATCGGGACGTTCCACCACTTTTCAACCACTTTTGTGGTTGAAATCTCGTTCATTCACAGAATTAAATTAAAATTCAATCAAATGTAGTTGAAAATGAACGAAGATGCGCATGCACCCATGCGCCATCCATCATACTTCTCGCGAAGCCAGACCCCAACGCGACAAAATCCCACGACTCCTTCTTTGTGCCGTGAGATCCATAAAAATATTAAAGGACGTACATATAGTATTTAGTAAAAGAAGCAGCTTTAAAGAAAAAAAGGTACGTAGGAATAATATTATTCCAATGAGAAAGCGTCATTCATACCAGCGGTACTAACTGCTGTATGCTTTTTTTAGGTTACGATTACAAAAACGAGTATCGAAAAGTTGGTTTATAAGCGGACGCGAAATTCATAATGGTAATAAACTTCCAATGCACCTAATGTTTTTCTTCTTTAACGATGCTTATTTTTCTAAACATTATACATGCACTTTATTAATGTCATGGATCTAACGACACAAACGTACGAAGTAATTCATGATTCCTTATCAGAATTATTTTGGTGCAGTTAGTGAATTGCTAAGCACAGTATTTTTAAAGAATCTTTATGGGTTTCATTTAAGAATTTGGGTTATTTAAAAATATTGAATCAAACATATTTAATTCCCTGAAAAATTCCATATTTCATTACAAATAATAATTTGATTAATTTCAAAAAGGCGTGAAGTGAAATCGGAGAACTGATGTAAAATATCGGCATGAATTTAGTGATTTCATTATCCATTTTTTAGTTTATTATCATTTGTTAGTGAAATTAATATTTATTGAATAGTCTTTCATTAGCTAACATTAATCTATACTATATAATATACAGAAAAATGTGTAACACACACACACACACACACACACACACATGCATATATAATTATTGATAGTTTTAATATTTTGACAACGTAAACCGAACATTACCTCTAAGTACAAATTATTTTTTTAGTCACTGCAATTTATCAAATTTCTTCACTGTGTTTATAATTTCTGTTGTCGATTTATTTTTGAGACCACTTTATTTCTTTTAAATAAAATATGAATTTTATTCGGCATTATAGACGAATAAATGAAGGTAAGAAGGTTATTGGTAGAGCAGGTCCCCTTATCAGAAGTAAAAATATATCAAATAAAGCTAAAATGACAATACATAATTCTATATTTGTATCGACTGTGCTATACGGTAGCGAGACATGGACTTATCAAAAAAAAGATAAGAGTAAAATTAACGCAATTGACATGAGATTCATGCGCATAATATGCGGGAAAACCCTGATGGACAAAGTAAGTAACGAGATAATTCTAAAAGAATGTGGTGCAGAAGAGACGCTAGTAGACACATGTGAAAGAAATCGGTTAAGATGGTTCGAACATGTTGAGAGAATGCCAAATGAACGACTAACGAAACAAGTGTATCATGGTAAAGTAAATGGCAGCGTGCCCAGAGGTAGACCACGGAAAGAATGTTTAGAATGTGTGAATGAGACCCTAGTTAGAAGAGACATAGGAAGTCACAAAAACACGAGAGCCTGCATGAAAAAATGCATGGACATAAAAGAAGCTAGAGAAGTATGCCAGGACAAGAAAGTATGGCGGCAAATAGTTAACAAAAAGAGTGTCAGTAGAGTGAA
>NC_046664.1:103998637-104000550 GCF_010883055.1 Belonocnema kinseyi | reverse complement strand
GAAAAATCTCTATCCCTTCCACACACTACTCCTTTCCCCTGCCGAGTGAGTCACGCCTACCCCGAAAGGGAAATGACTTAATGGTGTAATAATAATAATAATTTTTAACTGAAATAAAAACTAAACATTTTAAAAGAGAATTCATTGTTATTATGATTAATTATTATAATGTCCATCAGACGTATTTTATCTCGACTTTCTCAATAAATATAAAACTAATAATACGTATATCATTTTATTAAAGTATAGTTAAAATACATAAATACACTTGAAATACACCTCCAAATCGCTAAAAACTGATTTCAAGAAAACTAAACCGTTTTCACGAAGACTCGTATAACGACTCACGATTTCTAGTACATGACAGATTTGGAAATGACGATAACTGGGACATCGGTGCTTTTTTACTTTTAATTGTTTATAAATAAAGGTAATATTAAATATAATATAAAAACAATTTTTATAATATTCTAGGATGTTTAATGCTTCAATCTGTACTAATAATTTTTTAAATAATTCTTCCAAACAAATTTTCTAAATATTTGAAGTCAATGAAATCTCTTATGGCCACGATTACTGGGGTGTTTACCTTACTACTGATTGTAATTTCATTTAAAATCTATGAAATTATAATTTATTTTCTATCTATACTTCATATAGACTCGCACTGTGCTATGAACCGCCATAATTCAGTGATAATATGTATCGTACGAGATTATTGAGACCTAAGTTGTTAATGTTCTCGACGTAATAAAAACTTTTTTTGGTTAATGCTTCGAATTAAATGGATCATTACAGGTGATTAGATACCAACTCGAGATATATCACTGTTGATTATATCTTTGTATTAAAATTCTTGTGAAGAGGATTTAAATTTAGCCCTTTTAGATCGAATGACGGTATGTGAAGATTTAAAAACCGGTTTTTAAATTCTTGCTCAGTTTATTAAATTTTAAATGAATTAATATAAATTCATTTTTATAGATTTCTTTATTGTACACTAAATCTTTACTGCAGTAAATATCAAATGCATGGGAGCCCTTCCCGAAGAAACCTAAGTGAGATGTTTTCGTTTCGGAGGAGTAAACTTAAACAGGGTTTCAGTGTAATTTGATGTAATCAACTCAACAAAATGTTGATATATTTAATCAATCTTCGAACTTTTTATTAATTAATGTTAATAATTACATTCAGCAACGATAATTTAGTGCAAATTTTTGAATTTTCACCATGAAACTCTTTATAACTCCTAACTCATTATAACCGATATCTTCAAAATGTTGATTTGTAAAAGATGCGCTAGATACATATATGTTTGATTTATCATATAAATAATATCTCGCACAGAAATTGCCAAATGTTTGCCTTATTTCCGATTTGGGCCAGATCGGGCACACAATTTTGTGGTTGTTAAATTTGGCCTCCTCTAGACCCCGGCTTAACAGCCAAGCTTGCCAGTAGATGGCGCTCCATTAATTTCGGGGACTAAAATGGGTTGACTCCAAATCGCCCAAGTTTCAATGTAAAGTGTCAATCGTTAAAAATATTTCAATTATTATTTGTAACAGTGACAAAATAAGTGGGGAAAACCGCCAAAAGTGAGCAAAGACGAGTGCGTAGGTATAGTATACTTTAAAATATTCCTGAATTACATGTTGAAGACTGTAATAAGTAAATTTATTAAGAATCTTAAGATGAAACCTCACCTCGAAATGAGGTTATTTATTTATAAGAAAAGTAGCAAAAGTAATATTTCATTTGTTGAATTTGAAAATGAATTATAATTTTCCAAAATTAAGTTCAATTTAGAATTTGAACAATTGTGGGTCCGGATGCAATAAGGGCACATAAAATTTTTTCGTGCGAAAACGAAGTCCCCTGGAGGCTTTAGAAAAAATTTTCGAATTTTAATT
>NC_046664.1:103996783-103998537 GCF_010883055.1 Belonocnema kinseyi | reverse complement strand
TGGCACCGTCGGAAAGAGGAGATCTTAAGCAATAAAAATATATGTGTCTCAATTTTTTCTAGTGTCGAATAGTCTTAGTTATTGGCCGTTGAAAAGCAGTATCCCGGTAGTGGCGTTTTGGCCGTTTAAGGGTTAAGTTCGTAAACATTTAGAAATTGACGTGAAAGAAGAATGGAAAAAAAATTAAACGATTATTTCCCAACAAATTAAACGAGTTAATTTTCTTTTAAAACGTAAGTTTTCTTAAATTCAATTATACTGGATTTTGGTCATAAAAACATTTGATAACATCAAACCGAGCATTGCATTCTAAATCATATAATGCACCTTTTAAAATAGAGCCGATAAAAGAAAATGATTTAGTAAAGCTTTTATGATTGTTCTAGGAAACTGTATAATAAAATAACTTATTAATTCAATAAATCGATCGCGTCAAAAAACTTGCTGGCACTCGCCGACGATTTTCATCAGGTGCCCGTTCCTCGTTTGAGATATAAAAGTTTCAAAGTCGACGAGGGCCGCAAAAAGAATTGCTTGGGGGTCTTGAACAATCATTTGGCATATCAATGGTATAACACGCAGTGGCTGAGAACCGCTGCTTCATTGATGGAGGTTGTGGTCCATTCACTGCCCCCACCGTCACTGCTCGCCTCCTTTTCTATCTCTCTTCCCACCACGTGTTCTTTCTCACAGCCATGCTGTACTGGTTCACCTCACTCACCTCTGGTTATTGGTAGAATGTCTGTTTGCCTACATACTTACTCAGCCGGGCACATACCCATACACAAATATGTATTTTTTTCAGTACATGTGTAATTGTGTGTGTATTGCGTTCTGTGTACTTACATTACTCGTGGCGGTTTCTGCTCGATCTAAAAGCCTGCCGAGTTTTCTATGGAATTTTTTACTTCGAATCACGTGCGGGAAAAATAGTTAATGTAACTACCGTAAGAGAATTACGACACTTTCATGAATAAGCTACGAATAATCTAGCGTACTATTTTGAATTTCAGTTTTAATTAGAGCGACATGAAGTAAAAAAAATATTATTGTGAAGTATGAAATTTGCTTGGAAACATTTTTTATCAAGAAAGCGCCACCTATGAAATATTATTTCAACTTGTTAGGTCTAACTTTTTCAACTTCTTCAGGTTCAACATCTTCTTGCCCCTTAAACAGAAAAAATGGTCAATTATTGTAAATGGGAGAAGGTGGGACAGTACGGGATGCTTTAACTTTCTCCCCTTACAGGTGACGGATACAACTTTTATTTTAGAAGTCCGGAGACCAATTACAGGATTGTAATTTTACAAATTTCGATTATTATACCTATCATAAACATCCCGTGCAGAAATTCCAATTTGGATCTGATCGGGGCCACATCGGGCAGAATTTGCCCGAAATCAGGCTAACTAGATGGGGACAGACTTGAAATGAAACGCGATGCCCGATCGGCGCGCAAGCGCTGTGCCCAGAGATAACCATGCCTAGCCCGGTCGGGCCTATATTAATTTATTTTTCTTATTCTTAATTAAAAGGGATTCTTAAATAAAATAATATTAAAATCGAATATATCACCTCCTTAACTGAAATTTGAGAATATAAATATCAGGTTATCTAACAGATCGCGATATGAAAAAATTGTGGGTCCCGATGCAATAAGGGCACATAAAATTTTTTCGTGCGAAAACGAAGTCCCCTGGAGGCTTTAGAAAAAATTTTCGAATTTTAATTTTCAAAAGATATATATGGAT
>NC_046664.1:103992027-103996683 GCF_010883055.1 Belonocnema kinseyi | reverse complement strand
GAACCATGGATTCTCAAAGTTTAGACATTTATTCTACCGGTTAGTGAGATTCCAGGTTAATTACAGACTCGAAAAGCTTTGGAAAATGGTTCACAAAAAAAATAGGCACGAAAAGTCACGTTTTTTTTTGTTTAAACTGCATTTTAGGATAATAAATAAATTTTTTGAGGAATTTCATTGGCACCGTCGGAAAGAGGAGATCTTAAGCAATAAAAATTTATGTGTCTCAATTTTTTCTAGTGTCGAATAGTCTTAGTTATTGGCCGTTAAAAAGCAGTGTACCGGTAGTGGCGTTTTGGCCGTTTAAGGGTTAAGATGCGCAACTTTTAATTAGCAAAGTTTACATAGCAGCTTTATTCTGTTAATAATTCATTATCGAAGTTTAATTTGAAATCGTATTTATGAAGTTGAATCGGGACCGATAAACTGTAAAATATTTCTGTAAACAGTAATTTCTTTGGTCGTTCAAAAAATTATGGTCCTGGAGTGCGAGGAATTTCACCTGAGATTTAGATCTTTATCTTTTCGCCTTTACTTGAAGAATGAACTTAAAAGTTTGGAGTCTAATTCATTTTTCCCCAGCCGGCGGCCTCATAATTTAAGGTTGTTCCTAATTTGAGAGGCGGGATTCCTCTTGACTTTAGAAATATTTTGGACCATGAAATAAGATGAAAGGAGAGGGATTCAAGTAGTTTTCGCCCATCTTCAGCTATTGTTTGTGTTCCTTGAAAGAAAATTCTGAAAACTGCATGATATAATGGGACTTTGAAGGCACCCGACGATATTCGCGCCATAAACTGAAAGGAACAATAATTAAGGCTTTAGAGACCTACTTGACTCTCATGTTAAATATAAATACCAAAGGTAAAGTTGAGTTAAAACTTCGTTTCATTCCTGGAAACGAAGTTTTCCAAGATCGGAATTTCTACGAGAAGAATTAAGAACTATTCATTTAAACCACCGATACGATAAATTCCTTCTGTTCGTTTTTAAGATAGGAAATTCTTCGTTTTTATGATTTTTAATAAATATTATTAATTTATAGATATTTATTGCGAATTCTTTTATATTTTATAATGGAAAATTCAGTAAAAGAGATAAATGATACTCCAGTCTATAGTCTTATTGTTTACTGTGGAGTTATGCTATAGAGCGTAAATTACACTGAAAAAAATTTGCATTAAATCAAGTAGGCTAATTTACTTGGCTGATTCTACTTGAAAGATGCAAGTATTTTCTTTTTACAAGGAACCGATTTTCTTGAATCAAGAAAATAATAGAATCAGGACAACTATTTGAATCAAGAATATATTTAATCTAACCAAAAAATTATTGAGTTAATTTTTTCCATTATACTTAATTGCATGAAGTTTAATAAAATATTGAATTGAGAATATTTTATTCTCATGATAAGTAACTAAAACTCTAACAAAATGTTTCTTGATCCAAGTAAATTCATATACTTATTTTGACCACTATTTTAATTGAAACAATGTTCATGTTCCTGAGACGACAAAATGAATGTATTCAGCGACGGCATAATTTCTCTTAGAATAATGCTTAAATACTTTCCTTCAAATATTTGTTAATTTGAAAAGATTTACTATTACTGCATAAGTATCTTATTAAATATAATAATCGACAAGTTGTCATGGTATGAAGTTGTTTCTCTTCGCCGCTAACAAGTATTTTGAAATTAAATAATATTTATAAAATTCAAAACATTGGTGCACATAATCAATTTTATTTCTGCAAATGTAGATAGAAATTTGCAACTTTGATAAACTACTAACTTTAGGCTGACACACAAATCAAATCACTCATAAAACTATAAAAAAAATTATAAGTTTATTGCATCGGTGAATTTTTGGTGGTAGGAATTAAAAATTTTTAAATAGATTTGAAAGAAGTGTTTTTAATTTTGAAATAATTATGCAAGACTCAAAAGTCATTTCATTCATAAAATTATTAAAAGGTTATGAATGTACTGAATCTATAATTTTTTCTCGCTGATTATTTGTATGTATTAATCTACTTAAAATTAAACTATTTCGAATTTTTTTAACCGTAAAACATTTTTGTGAATCGGAAAGTGACTGGGAATTTTTTTCCTCGATTAAAGCGGCCACCCTGAAAATATTTTTTGTAGTGTTCAAGGTAACCAAAAATCATCCAAACTTGAAAATAACAACAAATATTCCTGCTAAATACAGGAATTCTTCATTCAATAAAAAAAATTATTTTTTTCGATTCGGCTAGATTAAAATTGATTTTTAAAAATTTAAAAATTTTGTTATGTGAACCTTACTTAATTTAAATTAGAGTTGAAAGACATAGTTGTATTTTGTTTACACACAATTTTCGTGTTCGATAATAGCAGTTTGAAAATAACAAAAATGGAAAAATTCATGAAAGTTATGAGTAAAAAAAATAATTTTGAAAATATAAAATGATCATTTGTTATTTTAATTTAAACTAAATAAGTTTCAGGCAACAAATTTCTAAACTTTAAATTTAATTTTTCCTTGGTGAAAAACAAATTCCTTTATTAAGCAGGAATTTTTAAAATAATTTTCAATTTTATATTCTTACTTGCTATTTTATATTCTTACTTGCTATCTGAAATAGTTAATATCTCGTTTCATATTTTTATGTTATTAATTGGCAATGCAATGCTTCCCGCGTACTGTAGCGCGCATATAATGTTGCTGTTTTAAATAGTTTAATATAGATTTAGGTTTTTTTGAATAAAATTAACAAAATTAAGTTTTTCAGTCAAAGAATTCATTAATCATAGAAAATGTCTTGGACTACAAATGGTTAACATTTTGGCAATCACCCATATACTTACATAATTCTTTTTTGTTATGTAAATAATAAAAAATAAATATATGACAGCATAAAACAAAGGTATAAGCTTTAAAAAATGCTTAAAAATACAATTATTACATTTTATTAATAATTAAAAAAAATTTTATGCGTTTTTAAAGCAAAATATTCAAGGAAAAAGAATTCAATAACACTTTAAAAAGGTTTATCAAGAATGCATTTCATTTTATAAAAGAACAATTGAAAAATTGACAATTACAATTTTTTAAAATAAAATAATTGAGAATGCAAGGAGGAAGCAAACAAATATTTTTCATCCTATTAAAGAATTCTTGTTTCTTCTGATTTCGAAGTATTATATATTTGAAAGAAAAATAAAGTATCGAGCACATTTTTAAATAGGTAATATTTAAACTAGCGATCAGTTTTTTCTACATATTTAAAATTATTTTTTAGGAATTGTTATTTTCAACTAAAATCTCACTTAAAAAGTATTATAAAAGAATTAAATCAATCGAAAACTGTGCGTTTTACAGAGGTTTTTAAAAATCAGAAAATATTGATTTGTCACTGAGGTTATTAAAGCGTTTTTCAACTCAAAAGTTCTTTATTTTTTATATGATTTAGATAGTTTTTAAGCAGATTAAATTTTTAAAGAAAAAAGTATTGAGCCCTTTGTAAAATAAGTGAAGTTAAATTATTTTTTGCATATTTGCAATTGTTGTTTTAGGAAAGCAATTCCATATTTAAATCTTTGTAAAAAACGCATGAGAAAAGAATTCGATAAATTGAAAACTGTTCGGTTTATGAAAATTTTCGTATAGCAGAGCATTATTTTTTGTCATTGATGTCATTGAAGCATTTTTGTACTTGCAACTTTTCTTTTTAATTTATTACCTTTGGATCGTTTTTAAGCGTTTCAAATATTTGAAAACAACAAGTATTAAATGCTTTGTTAAATAAGTGAACCTTACTTCGCTTTTTCACATATTTTAAATTATAGTTTAAGAAATGTTATTTTGCAATAAAAATTGAGTAAGAGAGTATTATATACAATGAAAGAGTTGGATAAATTGAAAACTGCGCATTTTATGGAGAATTTTTGTTTATTGTTCATTACTTTTAGATATTTTAAAACATTTTTAAATTTATTAAGAAAAAAAAGTATCGAGCCTTTATTGACGTAAGTCAAATTCAATTCTAAAATTTTTCTAAATAAAAAATGGTATATTAAAGTTGAGTTGAACAACTTTTAGTTTGAAGGTGTTTGAGGCTCACCATGCGACATGGTGCGGCGACCCTGCCTTGAAATTCTTACTCGAGATTTTGTCACAGAGATCACATTGCTTCGATAGCGAAGTCGGTACTAGTTTGGGTAGTTTATAGGTAGGGTTCAATCCTCGGCGAGTGCGATTTTTCAAAGCGTCTAGGCTTACGATTATATGTGTAAGTGATAATCTGCGCGAATTACGTATTTTAATAATTTAAAAAATGAAGATTATATAACAACAATTTCGATTTCTTGGAAGTAAACTATGTTCTGCATTTGAATACATCTCTATATGAAGTAGCACAATAAAGTTTTCGAATAATAAAATGCGATATTCTATCTAAGAATACATTTTCTCAGATTAAGAAAATGTACGCTTGTTCCAAGCATACGGTAGCAAGTATTTATTTATTTGGAACAAACTCATATTCTATCGTCCCCATTCGTTCCTGCGATTGACTTGAATCAAGTAACATTTCCTTGATTCAAGAACAATTTTTTTTCAGTGTAGGAATTAGTAGCAGTTTACATACGAATAAGTGCTAAAAAATGCGAGA
>NC_046664.1:103983745-103991927 GCF_010883055.1 Belonocnema kinseyi | reverse complement strand
AAGCAAAGATTTGGGAAGTCCAAAGTGGGTTTATGCCAGGAAGGTCATGTATGGATCAAATATTTAGCTTAAGGCGAATAACAGAAAAAAGTTTGAGAGTAGGAAAAAAACTTTTCAGTGCATTTGTTGACCTGGAAAAAGCTTTTGACAAGGTAGATAGAAGTAAACTTTGGGAAGTCCTGAAAGAGTATGGAGTCAATGGATGGATACTACAAGCTATACAAACAATATATACAGGTAGCGAAACGAGTGTAAGAGTGAATGGGAAAATGAGTGACTGTTTCGATATTATTCAAGGAGTTAGACAAGGATGCGTTATGTCTTCATGGTTATTCATATTATTTATGGACAAGTGTCTAAGAATGGCTCTCTTCGACGAAGAGGGTGTGGATCTCCGAACAGTAAGGGTACGTGGATTAGCGTTCGCAGATGATAAGGTTGTTATGGCAGAGTCTATCGAAGACTTACAAAGAATGTTGAATAAACTAGATGCAAGCATGAAGAGCATGGGCCTCAAAATTAACGCAAATAAAACAAAAACTATGGTGTTGGAAGGAAAGAGTGAGAACACACTATGCAATATTTTATTAAATGATGAGAGAATTGAACAAGTTGATAAGTTCGTATATCTTGGTAGCTTATTTACTAGGGACGGGAAGATAGATGAGGAATTAGATAAACGAATAAATGAAGGTAAGAAGGTTATTGGTAGGGCAGGTCCCCTTATCAGAAGTAAAAATATATTAAATAAAGCTAAATGGCAATACATAATTCCAAATTTGTACCGACAGTACTATACGGTAGCGAGACATGGACTTATCAAGAAAAAGATAAGAGTAAAATTAACGCAATTGACATGAGATTCATGCGCATAATATGCGGGAAAACGGTTAAGATGGTTTGGACATGTTGAGAGAATGCCAAATGAACGACTAACGAATCAAGTGTATCAAGGGAAAGTAAATGGCAGCGTGCCCAGAGGTAGACCGTGGAAAGAATGGTTAGAATGTGTGAATGAGACCCTAGTTAGAAGAGATATAAGAAGTCACAGAAACACGAGAGCCTGCATAAAAAAATGCATGGACATAAAAGAAGCTACAGAAGTATGGCAGGACAGGAAAGTATGGCGGCAAATAGTTAATAAAAAGAGTGTCAGTGGAGTGAATGAAGCCTGAAACAAAAGACCTTGGCCACTAATGGACCCAAGTGGTGAACCTTACATAACGATTTCGTGAGGTTCTTCGCTTGGGGTGATTGCTAGAGAGATTGATCAGCAACCTGGGTTGGAGCAGTGTTGCGGAACGAACGTGTTATTTACTTAAATAGCACGAGAATTCTGGATCAATCTGAAAAATCTCGATCCCTTCCACACACTACCCCTTTCCCCTACCGAGTGAGTCACGCCTACCCCGAAAGGGAAATGGCTTAATGGTGTAATAATAATAGTAATAATACTTATTCGGATGCAAACTGATACTAATTCCTAATTGACTTTCTATAGTATAAAAGCGTTTTCGCTTGAGATTATTTACTTTAATGGTACCATTTCTTAAAAAATATAGTATGTTTCAAGTACAGATTGACAATTTCAAATAATTTTTCCAGCTAATTTCAAAGGTCTAATAGAATTTTAATCAATCGTTATATTTCAAAAAATGTCCAGGGTTAATGAAACATTTATGATACTGGTGTAAAGTTCTTAAATCCGAAGTTAAAACATGAATTATATGTTAACCAAAATTCGTACGAGACGTGACCCATAACGTTTTTGGGATATTTTTTTTCTTGAATTCGAATTGCTATTTTTTTCGGGCGACATAAATCTTGAGACAAAAACTCCGAAAAATGTTTCTTTGAATGAAAAAAACATTTGTTTGGCCCTATATCAAATTTGGATTTATTTAATTCAAATAAAATCTGTTTGAAATGGCCCGTGTAGGAATCCAATCAGAGATCCGGCCGGATAGCCCCGGTTTCAACCGGGCGCTGGTCGGGGAATCCGGCTAAAAACGTCACGATAAACTGGTCGGATCCCGGCTTCAATACCGGCCGGGATCCGATCGGGTAATCTGGTCACAAAGCGGTTAAAAAATGCTGCGTGAGGCGAGAAATTGGTAACTTGTTTGGTCTTTTAAGGCTCATTGTAAAGATCACGGTGAACCTTAGAAGTCAAATCAAGTGAACCAATTCTGGCTAGAAAATTGGAGTAGATTTTGTCACCACGTGGTGATTTAAGGTTTGTAAGGAAGAAAGGAAAAACTGTATACAGAACAGTATATTTTAATTTAAAATAACAATTATTCGCGCAGAAATCGTCCAATTTCAAACTTAATACCCATCTGGCCCCGATAGGATTTCCCGATCTGGCCCTGATCGGTAGAACTTTGTGGCCCATACCTGGGCCAGACCGATTTCCTACTGAAACGCCATCTCTATGCGCTCGCAGAACTAGTGCTGCTTGATCTTTTCTGATAGTGCAATGAAATTTGTATGCATACTACTCGTTGATAATATTCTACCAATGATTAAAAATGCATAATGCGAGTAAGCCATGTTTTCGGAGGCACCAAACACAAGCCAGTATACCTCGAAACCTGCGCGAGGAAGATGAGAGTAAGTAATTACACTCTAAGGGCTCATTGAAACCTAACCTCAAATACATTAATAATCAATTAAATTGTTTCAGGTAAAATTAGTATATTCACCATTAGATGAGTCAAATATTATTACATGATGAAATTTATCAAGTTCTTTTGATTTCAATTATTATTTAAAAACTCAAGGTTTTTCGATTTAATGTAGAGTTGTAATTATCAAATCTATTGACAAGAAATGGATTGCAGTATACACAAAATTGTAATGTTTTTAGATTATGAGAATAAAATATGTGATACAATCGATTCTGTTATTGAAACTTTGATACTGTATTAATAATAAATTCATTACAGACATACATTAAGGACAAATTTTCATAACATGAATTTCAGAATCAAGTAGTACAATCAAAATGCAAAATGCCAATTGCATAGGGATTCCAACAAGAGCTAGTTACTCAACTGCGCATGTGTCGTATTCGGCATCTACTTGGTTTCGCGCGAAGTTTGAAATGCTAAACAAAGTTATTTTTCTTTTTTATTATAAACAATGACATTTCAACTTATAAAAATGTCCATTAGGTCGAAATTAATAATTAATAATAAAAAATAATTAAATGCATATTCTGTAAATAATATTTAAAATAACCAGAAACATTTAAATCAAAACTTTTCATTTTTGTTTAAAAGTTGTTTGGTCAATATTGCTTCTTAACAGACTTGAAAAAATAAAACGATAGAATAAATGATAGCTCAATTTTTCGGCGTAAATATTATCTACAACCACCTCCTCGAATTTCTCAAGAAGTAATGCAGTTGACAGAAAATTGAACAGGGCAGGGGATCCGACCAGAAACCTTGTTGTATTAGGTTTGGTTCCTCTTTTTTCTATTGTTCCTATCTGTTCCTATATACATATTAAACTAGATTTGGTTATTTGCAGAGAGATTGTAAAAAACGCAGTAAAGAATGTTTGTGTAATTGCTTAATTAAATGAATAAACCGTACTAAATGATCAATGCTGGTAGATTTAATAATTTGCAGAGAAAGTAACTCGATTAAATTTCAAAAAGGCGGTGGGAAAATGAGCCAGATACAACTCAATATAACTCACCATTTAAACGGTGAAATTTCTGCTAACAAAATTTGACTCATTTCCAAGATACGAACAGATTTGTTCAAGCGTGCCAGCGAAGTTGCGAGCGAAAGTTGCTAAGCAATGATTACCTGTCTTTCAATATTTGTTTGCTTTAATTGCTAGGAAACTGCGAAAAATTGTTAGCAATCAAAATAAAAGAACCATTAAGGCTTAATACAAGAAAAATTCAAGTAAACTACAACAAAACATGCAAACTTAATAGGTATGTTAAGCTGGCACAACACTATGAAGCTATAGAGATGTAACCTATTTCATAATTTAGGGCTCATTTAGGGCTAATTTGGGCCCATGGTCCTACATTTTGGGCTCTTTTATTAAAAAAAAAATAGTGTTTGCGCTAGCTTAACGTTAAGCTGGCCGAACATTGCTGTAAAACGTGCTAAAAATTATTTCACGGAAAATTCACCTTATACAATAATTTAGGGCTCTGGGAACATGATAATGAAAGATTAAAAAAAATTGTTTAAACAATTTTTGTTGAAACAATTCTAGTAAAAATGAAGTAAACAATTTTCTTCCTTTACCCTATGTTAAGGCATTTACGGCTCATTGAGGACTAATTTGGGCCCGTCGTCCTAAATTTTAGGCTCACGTACTTTTTGTAAAAAATAGTGTTTGCAATAGCTTAACAATAAGTTGGTTCAAGATTGCTGTAAAATGTTATAAAAATGATTTTACTGAAAATTCACATTATAGAATAGTTTAGGGTTCATTAAGGGCTCTGTGAATATGATAATTAAAAATTTAAAAAAAGAACAATTTTTGTTTAAACAAATTTGCGAAAACAAAATATTTTCTTTTTTTTCTTCTGCATAATTTCAGACTCATTTAAGGCTCGTGAAAAATCAGCGAACGAAGGTCGCGCGATATTTCCTTTTCCCTTTTTTTTGATATATGGTGTTGTGCCACCTTAACGTTATAAAAAATACATGAAGAAAACAATTAAACCCCTTTTTACTCCTCGCATAATTTAGGGCTCATCTGAGGTTAATTTGGGCCCGTGGTCCTAAATTTTGGGCTCTTTTATTTTTTGAAAAAAATAGTGTTTGCGCTAGCTTAACGTTAAGCTAGCCGAACATTGCTGTAAAGCGTGCTAAAAATGATTTCACGCAAAATTCAGCTTATACAATAATAAAATAATTGTTTAAACAATTTTGTTTAAACAATTCTAGTAAAAATGAAGTAAACGATTTTCTTCCTTTACCCTATGGTAAGGCTCACTTGGGACTCCATAAATATGGCATTTGAATTTTACAATAAGTTGTTTAAACAATTATTTTTTAAACAAATTTGCAACAAAAAATATTTTCTTTTCTGCTGCATAATTTCAGGCTCATTTAAGGCTCCTGAAAAATCATCGACCGATGGTCGGCGATATTTCCTTTGCCCTTTTTTTTATATATATGGTGTTGTGCCACCTTAACGTTATAAAAAATAGATGAACAAAATAATAAAACCGACTTTTACTCCTCGTATAATTTAGGGCTCATTGAGGACTAATTTGGGCCCGCAGTCCCAAATTTTGGGCTCTCGTATTTTTTGTAAAAAATAGTGTTTGCAAAAGCTTAACAATAAGTTGGTTTAAGATTGCTGTAAAACGTTATAAAAATGATTTTACAAAAAATTCAACTTATAGAACAGTTTAGGTCTCATTAAGGGCTCTAGGAATATATTAATTAAAAAATTGAAAAAAAAATGTTTAAACAATTTTTGTTTAGACAAATTTGCCAAAACAAAATATTTTCTTTTCTCTTGCATAATTTCAGGCTCATTTAAGGCTACTAAAAAATCATCGACAGAAGGTCGCGTGATATTTCCTTTGCCCCTTTTTTTTTTGGTTATACATGGTGTTGTGCCACCTTAACGTTATAAAAAATAGATGAACAAAATAATAAAACCCACTTTTACTCCTCGCATAATTTAGTGCTCATAGAGGACTAATTTGGACCCGAAGTCCCAAATTTTTGGCTCTCGTATTTTTTGTAAAAAATAGTGTTTGCAATAGCTTAACAATAAGTTGGTTCAAGATTGCTGTAAAACGTTATAAGATGATTTTACTACAAATTCACCTAGTGGAATAGTTTAGGACTCATTAAGGGCTCTGGTAATATAATAATTAAAAATAAAAAAAAAATGTTTAAACAATTTTTGTTTAAACAAATTTGCCAAAACCAAATATTTTCTTTTCTTTTCTCTTGCATAATTTGAGGCTCATTTAAGGCTACTGAAAAATCGTCGACCGAAGGTCGCGCGATATTTCCTTTGCCTTTTTTTTTATATATGGTGTTGTGCCACCTTAACGTTATAAAAAATACATGAAGAAAACAATTAAACCCATTTTTACTCCTCGCATAATTTAGGGCTCATTTGAGGCCAATTTGGGCTCGTGGTCCTAAATTTTGGGCTCTTTTATTTTAAAAAAAGTGTTTGCGCTAGCTTAACGTTAAGCTGGCCGAACATTGCTGTAAAACGTGCTAAAAATGATTTCACGGAAAATTCAACTTATAGAATAGTATAGGGCTCATCAAAGGCTCTAAGAATATATTAATTAAAAAAAATGTTTAAACAATTTTTGTTTAAACAAATTTGCCAAAACAAAATATTTTCTTTTCTTTTCTCTTGAATAATTTCAGGCTTATTTAAGGCTACTGAAAAATCATCGACCGAAGGTCGCGTGATATTTCCTTTAACTTTTTTTTTGGTTATACATGGTGTTGTGCCACCTTAACGTTATTAAAAAATACATGAAGAAAACAATAAAAACCATTTTTTCTCCTCGGATAATTTATTGCTCATTGAGGACTAATTTGGGCCCATACTCCCAAATTTTGGGCTCTCGTGTTTTTTGTGAAAAATAGTGTTTGCAATAGCTTAACAATAATTTGGTTCAAGATTGCTATAAAACGTTATAAAAATGATTTTACTAAAAATTCACCTAATAGTATAGTGTAAGACTCATTAAGGGCTCTGGGAATATAATTAAAAAATTTTTAAAAATGTGTAAACAATTTTTGTTTAGACAAATTTGCCAAAGCAAAATATTTTCTCTTCTCTTGCATAATTTCAGGCTCATTTAAGGCACCTGGTAAATCATCGACCGAAGGTCGCGCGATATTTCCTTTGCCCTTTTTTTTATATATGGTGTTGTACCATCTTAACGTTATAAAAAATACATGAAGAAAACAATTAAACCTAATTTCGCTCCTCGCATAATTTAAGGCTCATTTAAGGCTAATTTGAGCCCATGGTCCTAAATTTGGGCTCTTTTATTTTTTGAAAAAATAGTGTTTGCGCTAGCTTAACGTTAAGCTGGCCGAACATTGCTGTAAAGCGTGCTAAAAATGATTTTACGCAAAATTCACCTTATACAATAATTTAGAGCTTATTTTTATTTTTTTTATTTATATGTATTTATATTTATTTTTATTTTATTTATTTTTATTCTTCATGTGTTTTTTATAACGTTAAAGTGGCACAACACCATGAATAACGAAAAAAAAGGGCAAAGGAAATATCACGCGACCTTCGGTCGATGATTTTTCAGTAGCCTTAAATGAGCCTGAAATTATGCAAGAGAAAAGAAAAGAAAATATTTTGTTTTGGCAAATTTGTTTAAACAAAAATTTTTTAAACAATTTATTGTAAAATTCATATACCATATTTATGGATCCCCAAGTGAGCCTTATCATAGGGTAAAGGAAGAAAATTGTTTCATTTTTACTAGAATTATTTAAACAAATTTGCTTAAACAATTTTTTTAAATTTTCCATTATCATATTCCCAGAGCCCTAAATGAGCCCTAAATTATTGTATAAGGTGAATTTTCCGTGAAATCATTTTTAGCACGTTTTACAGCAATGTTCGGCCAGCTTAACGTTAAGCTAGCGCAAACACTATTTAAAAAAAAAATAAAAGAGCCCAAAATTTAGGACCACGCGCCCAAATTAGCCCTAAATGAGCCCTAGATCATGAAATAGGTTACCTCTCTATACCTTCATAGTGTTGTGCCAGCTTAATATACTTAAGCGAAGCAGGAAACTACTTTATAAAAAAATGAAAGGAAACAAAAGTACAGAAATTATCAACATGAGAAATAGTAGGGGGGAAATGGTATATGATGCAGACGGAATACTAGAGGCTTTCAGAGACTATTTGAGGAGACAATTCGGAGATGAAGCTATAGGACACCACAACTGCGATGTTGAACATGATGCGATGGAAAACTCAATTGAAAAAGTCTGTGTCGCTGAGGTTAGGGATATAATTAAGAACTTGAAAAACGGTAAGGCTGCCGGGGTAGACGGTATTAAGGCTGAAATGCTTAAAGACGGTGGCGAGTACATACCACATAGAGTGTGCGAATTGATAAATTTATGTTTCGAGATGGGAGACGTCCCAGACGATTGGAAAAAAGCGATTATCGTACCAA
>NC_046664.1:103982162-103983645 GCF_010883055.1 Belonocnema kinseyi | reverse complement strand
AAAGAATAATTCAAATGAAGTACATTGTGCGCAAACATTTCCCCCGTAAATGGAATCGCGAGATTCATTTGCTGGAAGTTCAGCTTTTCACCTACTACTTTATGTTTATAGTTTATTTCCATAATGAATCTTATTCTTTCACAACTTTTACGTTTATTTACTTCAGCTGATGTAAATTGTATCCATCAGTACATTAAAGATGATGAACTTATCTAAAGAAAAAATTTCATGATTATGAAATCAGGTGTTGAAATTTTTTTTGTCTATTTAAGAACCTCTACATCATTTATCTGCATTATTTCTTTACGCAAAATATTATTTATGTCTGTATGTGCATACAGTACAGAAGAAAGAATTTTTCCTCATGTAAGAGAATTTTTTTGTATTATTGACGGTTACTAAACATAACCTTCGAGTATATTCGCACTCGTAAGTCTATTTTTAAATTGGAAACTAATACACAAGTGTTATTCTTATCGATATCAGTACTTGCATGTCATAAAGTATGTAAATAGAATATCCAATCCTAAATGAACTTAAAGCAATGAATGTAATAACCGTAATAAAATTTAAGTATATGCTAATATTTTGAAAATCATATAAGGTCATGCCTATTTTTTAGATCCAATGTTGGCATAAAACTGATCCAAGAAATTGATAACCAGCTTTCGAATCTTGGCAATACTTTGATGCCAAAATAATCCTTTAAAAAAGGCTGACACTATCAATAATCGTAATTACAGCTTTACCATAAACTGAAAGGAAAAATCGAGCGCAAGAAAGTGTTAGCTTTCACTTATCAGAAAGGGAAGTGAGAAATTAAGGAAACGCCCTACTTTTTCATATAGAACAGGTCCTATATGGTCACCCTAAAATATAAATTTAATATTAATTAAGTTTATTAGTTTATTATAATATGTTATCCAAAAGATAAATATGATCCAGACTCCAGATTATTGGTAAATTAGTGGGCATCATATACATTATTTCCTCCAACATTAGGATTTTCAATTTCCTCTCATGCTCTTGCGGAATTGCGTAATTCAACCTTGTAAGAGCGATTTAAGTAAATCGAAGAACGATTCGGAACGATCGTAATTTACAACGCTCGAATTTTCTAGTGAGACGCTTTGCTTATACGCCTTGTTTGCGGCAGGCGAGAAAGTACTTAGTACTATGTAACTATATGCCCAGACTACAGTAAATGAATATACAAGTCTTTGGAGTAGATCAGTAAAAGGAGGTGGTAAAAGACGAAGACTTAAGAGGACCTCAAGCACGTTGCGCAAATTAGGCTTGCACCATTCTTGCGCCGTAGGTGCTGGCACTGTGAGGTGTTTTGAAGAGCGAACGTAATGGCACACATAGATGTGCCCACGTGTAGTAATCGATGCGTAGGCATCTCTCATGCCTGAATCTTGTGAACCCGTTTTGCGCTTCGACTAGCTTGTGTGGGTGGTCGAAGGAGTTTTCTACCAGTTGA
>NC_046664.1:103978173-103982062 GCF_010883055.1 Belonocnema kinseyi | reverse complement strand
ATTATCCCCAATACCCATACGCTTTCATTCTCATGGGATTTAGTGCTTTAATCACTCCTTGATTGCCTCACCTATCACTGCGGCAGATGCCTATAAATTATGGTTTTGCCTAATGATGTCTGGGAAGTTTAGCAGTAAACAACGGCAAAAGAAATAGTTGAGCTCGTGGTTTTTGAGAATAAATGTTGTTTTTCCTGTTAGGGAATTCATTTCAGAAACAATAATGTTTTCGCATGTTGGTTGCATGCTTTTAGCATTTCTCTTGCATGTTGTCAAAGTACCACTTGATATATCAAAAGTCCCGCAGCTCCATTCAATTTTTCATTTAATCTAAAAATGATCCAATGTAAAGAATCAAGTCCATTGTCAGAAGTAAAAATATACCAAATAAAGCTAAAATTGCGATATAGAAGTGTATACTTGCACCCACTATGCTACGCACGGTAGCGAGACTTGAAAATACAAAGGTAAGGGTAAGAGTGAAATTAACGTCGTGGGCATGCAATACCTGCGTAATGTGTGCGGTAAAACGATAATGCAAAGTCTTAAGGAATGTGGTGTAGAGAAATTCGTTGAAATGGGTTGGGTATGTTGAGAGAATGAAAGGAGGGCGACTGACAAAAGAAGTATGTCTAGGTGAAGTAAATGGTAGCGGTCCCAAAGGTAGACCGTGGAGAGAATGGTGGGAATATATGAATGATACCCTAAAACAAAAATATATAAAAAGTCACAAAACACAAAAGCTTGGGTGAAAAAATGTATGGAGATAAGGGAATCTAAGGTATAGCTATAATAGGGATATTAAAAATAGGTGTCTGAAGGAATTATCGGAAGAACGCCGGTGCAGTATAGGAGCAGCGAAATAAAATGGCGATGGTCTAATCGGGAGCAGTGACAGTTTAGATTTACTTTGGACAATTGAACGCTTTTTACCACTTAAAACGTGCGCGAATGTTAATATTAAATGGAGTTTATGATGCAGTAATAATAATTTACATTTGCTTCGATTGTAGGCGATAACTATATTCAAATATCAAGAAACGCGATAAAAACAACAAACTTGACCTCCAAATGCATTATACGGATTTCAGGGAAATTCATTTTCGCGATACCAGGCGAAAGATTGGCTACTGTAAGTTAATTTATTTCTATAACAACTAAATTTTTTTTTTACCTGAAGATAAAAAAATTATACATAATCTGTCGAAAATGATAAACGCTCGAACTTAGCAATTTTGTCCAAATTTCTGATTTACGAGAACAATTTACATAAAGTAACTAAATGTTTAACTCTTCTAACTAAACGTTTTACCTAATCTAATCAGACACTTTCTTTGAGTTTAATATATTCTCAATTCACTCGTTCCGCTCAAGAATTTTTTTTCCGTGTAACGTCGATTTTATGATTTTATGCGATAATCGATTCAAATTTTGGCGCGGCTTTGATTAGTTTTATGTTGGCAATGAGTTTTGTTGATATTGGCAGCGCTGCTTATGTGGTGCATTGTGAGAGAGAAACAAATGACTGCGGTTAATAAATGAATATTTTATAAACTAATCATTTTGAGTTCGAAATTATTAAGGTAGAAAACATCAGACATTAATATTTGAATATTCTATAAGTGATATTAGGATGCACACTGTTTGAAACGCTGTAAAATAGCAAAATCAAGATTTGTTACGTTGCCGGCGGGGGGGGGGCGGTCGTTTTGTTACGTTGCGTTACAACAGGGGAAGACGATCCAAAATTGGTTAAAAATTGCGTTACGTAATATGTTAACGGCCCCGAAAGAGATGTCAGGAAAGAAAAGTTTCGCGGCAAATATAGTTTATAAGAAATGCATAATTTTCTTGGCCTGGGTAAAAATGTTTGGTTTTGATTTTGTCTTGAATGTCTTCAATATGTCTTCAAGACCATGATGTCTGGTTCCGTCTCACCAGCTAGACATTGGAGATATACAGAATTCTCTTGCATTTATGGCTGTAGCTGTGCCAAGACAAGTGTAAGCCTTGGTGAATATACTGAATAATTGCTATTAAAGAAAATCATATGACAAACTTGTGGCTTTAACAATTTCCAGGGTCGAAAATACAAAAATCTTCCTTTGTAAATTTTGGTGTGAATTATACTCCGACCTCTATAAACTATGAACCCTGCCGGCCGAGCCTGCCATTTCCATGAATAAGGTAGCTAGACTAGGACCAAAGAGAGGACATCTGATGAGGATTAAAATGTTACAACCGATAAAACTTCTAATTTCGCAATAACTCATTTTTAAATAAGAAATTTGAAACCTGTCTCAAAACATGGAGGCATATGGAATTTTCCACAAAAAGATGAAGACTGTCACTTTTCTGGAAGTATTTAGTGAACTGTTAAAGATAGGAAAAAATTAGCAACATTTTTATATTGACTATTCAAAGAACATAATTATTGCAGAAAAATAAACTTAATAATGCATAAAAGATAAACACTATAAAGATAAATAATATAAACAATCTATGAAGTTTAAAGCGAATTAGTGGTAACCCGCAGAGGCCCTCAGAGACATAAATTTTGGTGTGTAGGTCAAAAATATTCGTCTCAAGACATCATAAATAGTCTGGCTCCGCCTCACGAGCTATACATACAGAATAACTTGAAATTGTATTGGCTTGGTCTTTGCCCAAGACCAATTATTTTTCCCCCTGGGGTGGGGGGGCTCGCATATTTGTACATTTTGCTGAAATTCTTCTTACCTTTCGCTTACGGTTACATCAAGTGGATATTGAAAACCAATATCAATTAAACAACAGACAAACAGTTAGCACACAGAAGGTTATCAAATGACAATCAGTAGTTGTATGTGAAATGGTATAATACGAGGTAGACAGTAATTATTATTATTATTACACCATTAAGCCATTTCTCTTTCGGGGTAGGCGTGACTCACTCGGTAGGGGAAAGGGGTAGTGTGTGGAAGGGATAGAAATTTTTTCAGATTGATCCAGAATTCTCGTGCTATTTAAGTAAATAACACGTTCGTTCCGCAACACTGCTCCGACCCAGGTTCCTGATCAATCTCTCTAGCAATAACCCCAAGCGAAGAACCTCACGAAGTCGTTATGTACGGTTCCCCACTTAGGTCCATTAGTGGCCAAGGTCTTTTGTTTCAGGCTTCATTCACCCTACTGACACTCTTTTTATTAACTTTTTGCCGCCATACTTTCCTGTCCTGGCATACTTCTCTAGCTTCTTTTATGTCCATGCATTTTTTCATGCAGGCTCTCGTGTTTTTGTGACTTCTTATGTCTCTTCTAACTAGGGTCTCATTCACACATTCTAAACATTCTTTCCGTGATCTACCTCTGGGCACGCTGCCATTTACTTCACCATGATACACTTGTTTCGTTAGTCGTTCATTTGGCATTCTCTCAACATGTTCGAACCATCTTAACCGATTTCTTTCACATGTGTCCACTAGCGTCTCTTCTTCATTTATTCGTCTATCTAATTCCTCATCTATCTTCCTGTCCCTAGTAAATAGGCTACCAAGATATACAAACTTATCAACTTGTTCAATTCTCTCATCATTTAATAAAATATTGCAGTGTTTTCTCACTCTTTCCTTCGAACACCATAGTTTTTGTTTTATTTGCGTTAATTTTGAGGCCCATGCTCTGCATGCTTGCATCTAGTTTATTCATCATTCTTTGTAAGACTTCGATAGACTCTGCCATAATAACCTTATGATCTGCGAACGCTAACCCGCATACCCTTACTGTTTGGAGATCCACACCCTCTTCATCGAAGAGAGCCATTCTTAAACACCTGTCCATAAATAATATAAATAACCATGAAGACATAACGCATCCTTGTCTAACTCCTTGAATAATATCGAAACAGTCA
>NC_046664.1:103974195-103978073 GCF_010883055.1 Belonocnema kinseyi | reverse complement strand
TCAGAGGCATTTGACTGGGTTGGTCCAAGAAGAATGTAAAGTTCGAGTTTGAAGTAACGGATATGTTCCCATTCACCAAGACGGTCTCGTTTTCTCGAATTGCATGTTGTATGTTTGCAATCGCAAATGCGCTGACCTCCGAATCTAAAATATTATTATCCATGTACTAAACAAACAATTGAGATTAAGACTTACAGTCAGGGTAAGATAACGGCGTGTGAAAAGAAAGCTGAGATTTAAAAATGACGTATTAACTCGAAATGTAATATATAGCAATTTGCCAGAAGGGTATAGAGTATACAATAGTGCAAGCGACATGTGGCTATATTCGCACCATTATCGACGTAGATTGGTGATAATAATTTTGACATAAATACTTTCAGTTTCGGTTCGCGACCATGTCAGGGATTTGGATAGACATTTTTTGCTGTAGGCGGTAAAAAACCCCAAACGCAAAGCCGTCTACTTGAGAGCACAGTAAAACTTGGGGGTATATTTTGTTGCACGTAAAATTATAACGGTGTTCACTGTACCTCGGTAGGGATTCAGTTATCTCTCGAACTTGGGGTACGACATACCGAGTATGTAGGGTACGAAATAGCCAGAAGGTGGGGTACGCAAGGTCAGATGTTACTGTTTTGAAATTTTGGCAGCTGTTGTCAAGCATGCCATGGTCTTAGAAAAATTTAAAGGTATGCGGATTCCACTTTGTGAAACTAGGCTTTGAGGTATGAGCATGATTGAAATTGCCAGGGGTGGGATTCCGATGTCCACACAATAAACCCCAGGAATAAATTTTAATTTTCAAAAAGATAAAAACGTTGCATCACGTTTATCTAACGAAAGATAAAATTTATCTGAAAAAAAGATAAAGTTTATCTGACGTGAATATTTTTTTGACATAGGTTATATGTCAGACGGCTGCGTCTACTTTCACAGAAAAAATGTCCTTCATAAATTGAAAAATCCTCGTGGTATTCAATTTTAAACATTCTCACTTTATTTCACAAACTTTAAATCCAAAAATCACTCACCTACACTTATATCAAATAGTGTTTGTTTACATTTTTTGAAATCTACATCAGACTGTGTATTCAGTTAGATAAACGTGATGCAACGTTTTTATCTTATTGAAAGATAAAATTTATTTCTGGGGTTCATTGTGCACTAATACAGTTTATCGAATCTCTCTTTCTAACGCATGAATATTTAGAATGATTATTATATTTTTCAAGGCATTATTTATTGCTAAAAAAAGGTTAAATGCTCGAGTTATAAACATAAATTGGCGTATTTCGTTGGCGAGAAGTTCAAATCGAGGTTCTGATACTTTCATGTAAATAATTACGCAACAAACAGTACGAGAATTAAATAAAAATTTACATATTGACAAAAAATAAATTATTATTTAAATTTTATAGTTTTATAGCCCCTAAATAATTGTAGATCAAGTTCTCGAATTTTTAATTCTAATTTAAATAAGTATTTTTTTAATTAATGAAGTTAAAATTATTATCATAAATAATAAAAATTTGGAAATGGTATCATAATATTTAACTTTAATAATAAAGTAATGCTTTGAAAAATATTTTAAACTTTCTATATTAATGTCCAGTAATAGAAAATTTGATCAAACAGTTTTAATTTTGATCAAATTGAATTTTTACATTTTCCTAATATATTTTTTTAATGCAACCAAATCTGAGGATGCTATTATGACGCATATGGAAAGACCTTTTCATCTTAAATGTCGAACAACTTCATGCTTGGAGAATTTAGCATCCATATGCTCTGCTTTTCTAGTAATCTAAACATGTCTATGCTCCACTATGTATTCTTATTAAGGTACGAATTATTCAAGATAAAAAGTTATATTGTGAGCAAACGCGGATATCTCGGGCATTTGCAGTAGTGATTCTTGTGTATTTTTAAATTGACGCATGGCCTTACATAACCTAAAAATACACAGGAATAACTTCTGCGTATGCCAGAGATATCCGCGTTCTGCCACCGCTGACTGGGGCTGGGTGATATGCTATCTCTCTCGCACAGCAACATGATTGGTCTTTTCAATTTTGCTCCATAAATAGCTTTTTACTTGTGCATACATGTAAACTATTCAACCTTCATTAAGAGGGGAGCGGTAAACAGCCAATCAGATCGCTGCGCGAGAGCGATAACTTATCCCGCTAACTCATTGTCTGTCTCTTTTATTTTTCCAATAACTCTGCCACTGCCTGGTTCCATCCAGTTATATATGCGCTAAGATTTCTAATATTAAGTATTTCAAGTAGTGACGTCAGCTGGCAAGATATCTGTACAATGAGGGCCAAACAATAATACAAATCCCAGAGGATAAAACTTAATTTAGCTTATAACTTGAGAAAAAAATGTTTTTCACAGTTAAAAAAAACATTTAAATTTTATTATTCAATTCAATAGTTATTAAATAGTTAAATAGGCTGAATACACTTATCGTGAAAAATAATTATTTTCCTAGTAATTAAAAAAATAAAGTTTAGTCCCATGTATTTGGTATTATTGTTTGCCCCTCAGCGTGCAGACATCTTGGATATCCCCACCTAATCTGAAATACCTAATATCTCAATTTTACAAAGTGCGAACAACGCACTTGCTAAACTTCAATTACCATGACATACAATTAGCAAAGCTGTCAAAATAATAAACAATGAATTTAGACATGGCTATTTCAAATCTTGAAAAGTATTTGAGAAGTGTTTAAGAAGTTGCGAACGCGTAGATTATGCGTCGATAATGAAGTTTTTCATTTAGTACCCCAAAAAGTGGACACGAAGTACCCAAAGTAGTAGGTACTTCGTACCCCAAGTGATGGACATTTCGTACCTCAAGTGATTGGGAATCTGTACACTACTAGGCAGTCTGATAAGCCCCTGAAAAATGAAACACGGAGACATTTTTTTGGCCAAAGTCGGTTTTATTTTTCAACATACTCTCCTTTTAGTTCGATACAGCGAGTCCAACGATTTTCTAACTTTTTGATACCGTCCGAAAAGTACTCGATCGGAAGGTCTCCAAAATACGCCTCAGTTTCAGCTATGAGCTCCTCATTTGAGTAAAAACGCTTACCGGTGAGACATCTCTTCAGGTTAAGGAACAAGTAATAGTCACTGGGGGCCAGGTCTGGTGAATACGGTGGCTGAGGAACCAATTCGAAGCCGATTTCATGCAATTTTGCTTATGCAACTAAGCATGAATGAACAGGCGCATTGTCGTGATGATAAAGCGGCTTTTTCTTCTTCAAATGCGGTCGTTTTTCGGCGATTTCGATTTTCAATCGGTCCAATAATGATGAATAGTATGCTCCGGTTATGGTTTTACCTTTTTCAAGATAGTCCACGAATATTATGCCATGTGCATCCCAAAATACGGAGGCCGTAACCTTTCCGACCCATTGTTGCGTTTTGGACGCTTCGGAGCACTTTGGCCCGGTGGAATCCACTGTTTTGCATGTTGCGTTGACTCAGGAGTGTAGTAGTGGATCCAGGTTTCATCCATGGTTATGAATCGGCGCAAAAACTCGGTCGGCTTACGCGAAAATAATGCCAAATTCTGCTGGGAAGTTGTCACACGAATCCGTTTTTGGTCCACTGTGAGCAAACGCGGCACCCATCGCGCGCAGAGCTTCTTCATGCCCAAAACTGAATGCACGATATTGCCCACACGTTCCAATGATATGCCTACAGCATTAGATACCTCTCTCAATTTCACTTTGGGATCATTCAACATCATATCGAGGATTTTTTCGACATTTTCTGGTGTAGTGACCTCTTTTGGGCGCCCAGATCGTTCAGCATCAACTGTGCTCGTACGGCCACAACGAAACTCGGTAAACCACT
>NC_046664.1:103972532-103974095 GCF_010883055.1 Belonocnema kinseyi | reverse complement strand
AAAGAGGGAGCTCTTCTTAATATTTTGACACCAAAATCATGTCGATACACCTTACCGATTGCGAGTAAAGCCACCCACGCTTTAACTTGACAGACTGTATAGCATTAAGCCATTTCCCTTTCGGGGTAAGCGTTACTCACTCGGTTAGGAGCTATGCTATTTTTATATGAAATTTCCCTATTGATAATACGAAGTCTTAGTATTTTTTATAGTAAAGTCCTAGATAGAATAAATTAGTAGAGACATAATTAAATTACATAAAAAGAGTAAAAGTAATAAGTACCTAGAGTAACATAAAAGACTAAATTTGTAAGAGGAATTGCTATTGTCTGTAGGAATATGAATTATACTATGACATTTTCTATTTCTTTGTATTATGGAGGACAAATTCGAAAGATGGCTCTCGAATATTAGTAAGTGACTTAGTAAGCGAGCCTAGCGTTGGACCGAGTGCAGCCGAGCGTAAACGATGTCAGCCGACCAACGCTCTGCTGAAATTCCTTAAATTTATCAATTACTCAATTTGGTTTGATGCAAAGATCCTTACTACAATAAATTAGGATAATTCGAAAAGTTACAATCGTAAAAAAAATTTTTCACAGAGAGCAAATAATTATTTTTCAACCTCGATATTAGGATATTTGATTGCGTTAAGATATAATGCTTAGAATTTAAAAAATGCCATTACTGTGAACAATTATAGAATAATTTAATGGAAATCAATGAGAGTGCTAGCATTTACTTCATAAGGGGGATAAATTTCTGGATCACATTATCTAGTTTAGCCGAATGGAATATCGCCGTGCTGCCGCGTTGGAGACCCGTGTTCGATTCCCACCAACTTTACTTTAATCACATTTTTCTGTTTCAGTTTGTAATATAATATTTCTGCATGTATATAATAATGTATAAACTATATATAATCGTGTCTACTGTACTATTGCAATTTAAATAAATATAATAGTGCGAAAGAGTTCAAAATCCCATTACGTCGTATGATCGTGTAAATTGTAAACTGATACGTATCGTAACCTTCAATGCGACGCGGCACATGTTGGATTTATTTTTTTCGTCTGCTAATCTGACTGCACCAATTTTTACTAAGTCGCTTCCTAAATCAGTGCGCCGGTCTCTCTCGGCGTTACTATAGTCCTTTGCAAATATTACAATCTTCTGTAAAAATAAATGTAACATTTTTAAATTTTATGCCAATGAATTTTGTAGTTCGGCGTGTAGTTAATAGTTACTACTCGGAGTAGTAAACATTACAAAAGTTCCGTTATGTCCCTCCATTGCAAGCTGAAAATGGTGAAATCTAGTCTGATTTTTAGCAAATATTTCAGCAAAAGGTTTCTCCGTAAATAGGTCTTTTCACAGTAAAAAGAAAGTGTTAATGAAGCACCAATATCAGGGTACCATATACCTGCAGCAGAAATTACCCTTGCGGTGTGAATACTGCACCGTAATGTACTAGGCAGTCTGATAAGTACCTGAAAATTCTAAGAGATGGCATTAGTATTCACTAATGTGAACCATTTTCGTCGAGCTTGATCCTTCAAATGA
>NC_046664.1:103970794-103972432 GCF_010883055.1 Belonocnema kinseyi | reverse complement strand
AAGCAATCCCAAGCAGAGGTACATAAAGAATCTAGTATATTTGATATAAAAGTGTTGAGCATAATGTAGAAAAGTTGACATTTGAGAAAAAATTCAGTGCGAAGCACAAGATACGTGATGAGAATGTGTTCGCTAAGGCCGAAAGAGCTTAAAAAAAAAGAGAGTACACAATAAGGTGGCTCAAAAAGGCTTTTCTTTTTTAGAGGGCAACGATCCCCCCAATTGCATTCCAAATAAACCAAGAAGAAAATAAACTTATGAGGGAAGTGCATGAAAATTAAAACTAAATGTTCGATTACTAAAGAGAGAATAAGAGCTCACGAATCGATGCACCTGTTCGAGAAAAGCGTTGAGGGAGCTTAGTGCCTACATGCGTGCTGCACTCAACTTAACGACGAAAACGGTCCCATGAGTTTTCGTACAGACACGTACAAGCAAGTAACAACCACGCACATCCACACGGTTACTTAATTACCCTCTGACAAACTTCCGCGCAATTTCGGGACCATATCAAGAGGCATTATGAATTTACGCGTTAGACTAGTTGCATTATAAATGTCAACAAAGAAAAAACTAAAGTTAAATTTTGTTGCATGTAAAATTTCCCACTGTTAAAGTTTACATGCTATTTGGCGAAAGTTTATTCTACGATGGAATAAAAGCTGTCGTCTGCTACGGGGTCCTTAGCAGAAATGGGAAAACGGCAAAGTATAAATGAATTTGAGCTATAAATCAGGACGCCAGATTTAAAACCATCACAGAAAGAAAGTAAAAATTTGTTTCAGGTAAGACTTGCAACGTTTAAAAATTAAACATATTTTGGCAAAAGTTTCACCAAGGTTGGGAGAATAATTTTGATCTCGTTTACTGGGTCACGCTGAAATGAGCAAAAGTTGGTAAAACGTGTAGAATCAGCAACAGAAAAAAGACTAAAATTTGTTTTTACTGATGTATCTCCTCCGAAACAAATTACACTATTGTAGACGAATTAGAACTTATTTAATATCATTTAGCAAAAAGCGCAAAAATAACTGACAGATGGAAATCCCAATTTCTCTCCAATTTAATGAAGTTAAACGACGATAGGTAGCGCTGCTGGAGTCTTAATTTTTGCTCCACGTCGAATAAAAATGAAGTTTTATTAAAAGGCGAAAGATTATCCAGACAAGGTTAAAAATCGGAAATTATCTTCGATTTATGCAAAGTTTATCCAGCAAGGTTAATTTTTCTTGCGGTGAATCTTTCACCTGGAATCAATGTAAACTTTATCTTTCATATTTTCTGTCAAATTTAGCCATGCTTGTCTCATCATTCATAAAGATTACATATTATATAGTATAACATACTTGTGTCTATTAACCTGAGTTTTTTTTACTGTAGATATTGTATATCTCGGTTTTATTTGAGTTCATTTTATTTATGTATTTTATGTTTTGTCAGAGTTTTGTCTTCAACTTTCAATAAATTGGAAGAAAAAACTGCGTATGATTTACCCTGCTGTATTCTTTTTTGGGTTTAGTCTGTGGCAACCCTGATTATTATTACAGTCTGTCAAGTTAAAGCGTGGGTGGCTTTACTCGCAGTCGGTAAGGTGTATCGACATGATTTTGGTGTCAAAATATTAAGAAGAGCTCCCTC
>NC_046664.1:103966342-103970694 GCF_010883055.1 Belonocnema kinseyi | reverse complement strand
TACGCCAATTAGCACAAATGGTAAGTTCCGACAGTGCCTACAAGTGTGCCTACTGGCCGCTAGATGGCAATACCGGTTTCATATGTATACACCTGGTACTTCTACTTTGGAATCTATTCATTGTTTTCTTTCGAATTTTTTAGAATTCCCTAAAAGTCTATGAATTCTTTCAAGTTCTTTGAATTGTTTATATTATTTGTATTCCCTTAAACTCCCTCGCATTCTCTTGAGTTCTTTGAATTAATTTGGATTTTTTGAAATCTTTTAATTTATTCTTGTGATATTGATATTCTCCTGAATTCTATTAAAGTGTTCCATATTCGCCTAGAAATCTTTTTATTTTATTATTTCTTTGTATTCTTTTGAATTCACCTTCAATTATTTGAATACGGTGGATTCTTTTCGATTTTTTAAAACTGTTTTGAGATGTCTGAAGTTTTTAAGTATTATTTTGAAATCTCTTGAATTCCCGAAAAGTATTTTTTCTTTGAGTTCTGTGAATTCTTCAAATTCTCTTGAATTTCTTCGAATTTGGTTACATTCTTTTAATTTTGTTGAGTTCACTGAAATCTTTGAAATACTTTGGATTCTTTGAATTCCTTTTGAATTCATTTAAATTTCATAAATACTTCCAATTTTTTGCATACGTTTTAGTTCACTAAGTTTTCTTAAACACTTTGTATTCTCTTAAATCCCATTGAAGTCATCTTGAACTATCTTCATTCTTTGAAATTCACATAAAATCACATAAAAATTCGATTCTTTTAATTTATTTGAATTCACTTCACTTTTTTAAATACTTGTTATTCTCTTGAACTTCATTGTAGTAGTTTGAAATTAATCTTGACCTCCTTTTAATTCTTCGTATTTTCTTGAATTCCTTTAAATTTCTTCGAACGCACTTTGAACTCCTATGAATTATTTATATTTTTCTAAATTCACTGCAATTTTGGTAATACTTTGGATTCTTTGAATTCCTTTGGAGTGCTCTTCAATTCCCTTTAAGTCTTTCGAAGTCGAGTCGAATTCAGGTTCGAGCTTCTTGAGAAGCTTGAAAGTTTTCGTTACTTAAACATAATCGAGTTCTTAAAGGAATATGGGTCAAAAATATCAAATTTTTTATAGTTACCCTAAATTTTTCAACAATTCGAATCTGCCAGATGCCGAATTTCATCAAAATGTTGTCATTTCTTGAATTTTTAAAAACCTTATTCGCCATTTTGATTCCAAAGTTTGATCTTAAATATGTTAATCAGAAAACCAAAAATCCCCCTAAGCACTGAAACTGAATAAAAAATGGTTAACATAATGAAAACATTCAAGGGCGAAAAAATGTTGAGTACCTCTCACCTTAGCAACAATAAAAGCTTCTACACGGAGTAGTATATTATGGACAGACAAGCTAAGCGGTTGGATTTACTAAACGCTTCTTCGTTTCCTATAGAGCATTCTCATTAGGCTATACAAATTGTACATGGCCGTACCTGTGTTGGAATAAAATTACCCGTATACCCCTATAGTTTGCATGTGTTGCCATAGTTCCTAAAAATTGTTTTTGTTTTCTGAAGGCAGATTGAATATTTGGAAAAATTGTCGGGTGATGTCAAGACCCGATATATCCCCTGGTGGACCGAATAAACGGAAAGGACACGCTACAGCGTACCCTTATAGTATTCTCATAGTATATCATTCAAATGATATAATTAAAAAGTTGTAAGATTGCATTTTCCTTTCTCATTTTAATCTAAATAAGTGTTATTTTTACAAAAATTAATAAAAAATTATATTTTTCTATAACTAATTACGAAAAACATACAACACGAGAAACTACGAAAATTAAAGAATTTTCTTTATATATTTAGTTGAAAATTTGTCCTTTTTTGCAGAAAATGAATCTTGTTGGTCAGGACAAACAAATCCAAATTTGTCAGGATAGAGTTCAGATTTTTGGAATAGGTATTTTGTTGTTTTTTGTATTAAGGAAAATTTGGAATTTTCATAGTTTTTTTAGTCGTACATTTTCATAATTTGTCATAGAAATTTTTTTTTTAGATTTTTGTAAAAATAATACTTATTTACATTAAAGTGGAAAATAAGTAGGCAATATTACAATTTTTTAATGTAATCACTTGATTTTTTTTATTCTGCGAGCAGATCACTGTCGCCGGAGACTGCCCCTAACCTCAAAATCGCAATAAACTGCCATCGCATTTTACATCAACAATGGAAATTGATAACACAAATTCAAACGAATTTCATACTTCACAGGAATATTACTTAATGTTAATGTTTATACTCATAGAAAATAATAAGTTGTAACTAAAAATCCTAACTTAAAACTAAAGATACGGTAATAGTACACTAACCTCACTCAGAAGCAGAAAAGTAACATTGAACTGCTTTTACTTCACTTTCTTCACAAAACCAGCTACATAAAATTTATAAGCTTCCAAACTTCTATATTCTTCTACTTGTTTCGCAGTGTAAAAACTGAGAGATTGAATAAAATATGACACTATATCCATGAAAGTCACGGAGGGCACTGAAAACTCATATTTTCACTAAAATATATATTTCTAAGAGCATACGCATCAAAGTTGTCGATTTCTTCCCAATTTTCTGATATATTGAGTCTTGAAATCCCCCGACAATTTTGCAAAATATTTACTCTGAATTTCGAAAAAAAAAACAAAAACAATTTAAAAAACTTCGGGCAAAACATGCAAACTATAGGGGTATACAGGCACTGTTATTCCTTCGCTGACCGCTCGGAGCGCGTGACTGTGAGAATGCTCTATTACTATATATATGTACATTATCGTAGTTCCTACTGCGCATTCGGTCACATGGACAATTCTCGTGTAGCAGAATAGACGTAACGGAAATGTAGTTCCTGCTTGTATATTCCTAAATGTATATAATTTTTCTTCTGATTATAAACATTCAAGAATATACCAACGTTATTTAATGCCTTCTATTTAAGCTCCAAAAGATTTATCTTTTGTTATCTCAATTCGTTTGCCCGTGAGTTGGGCAAAGAAAAGTACGAAAATATTTTTTGAGGTTAGTATAAGAAGCGCGACACCCCGTCGTTTATTCAAACTATAGCAAGAGCTTATGTTAGCTTCGGACACTTACTCATGTGAAGAAAAGCCCCAACTTCGCATAAGCGTGTTCACGAAAAAAACACCACATAACGTTATAGCCACGTTCAATAATACACACGCGCCCATCCTACGCAAACAGGCACCGTCCGCAAAATGAGGTGGGAGAAGAGGGAGAGGATGAAGCTGAGTAGTTCCTTTTATTAATCGATGTCTAATCACTTAGTTTCGAAAAATACTGTGTACATTTAACACCTGATTACTGTACGGAAAAGTGATTCACAGATGCGGGAAAATAGACTCAATTTGCTGCGATTACAAAAAAAAGTTGATCATTTTTTACTGTTTCACAGGCAAAAAAGTGGAGTTTAGTTTTTTCAAAATAAATCGTGAAGGTTTAGTTTGCGGTGATGATGCCAGAGGATGAAATGATGCATACAAAAATCCGCGTATATAGGAAAAAAAGAAAGACTTTTAGTTCTATTACTTTGAGAATTGCAAGGTTTCAAAAATTCCATGTTTACATTCTCATCAGAGAAGGTATTAGATTTGTGTAAAATTTGACTCCCCCCCCCCCAGTTTTTGTTAAATATCCGCGTTTTGAGACCCCCTGAATCCGAAAAACAGGTTTTTACCAATGTGTCTGTCTGTATGTATGTCTATGTGTATGTCTGTCTGTGAACACGATTACTTTAGAAAAAATTAATCTTTTAGATTGCCCTTTGGTACACCTGTTTAGTGTCCTAAACTAAAGGTCAAGTTCGTTAGCCAGCCATTTTGTATAAAAATTCAAAAAGTGGGTACATTTTGAATATTTTTAAGACCATTTTTTTCAAAATTAGAAAATTCTCTGTACGGTTATTCATAGTACTCAAAAAGAAGAACAATTGATCCTAATGACTTTTTTCAAAAAATGAAAAATTACCAGAGTTATAGCATTTACAAAAGTCCACAAAACACACGAAAATGAACATTTTATGCCAAATAAAAAACGATATGAAAAAAGTCAAGCGATTAAAAATGTTGCTTTTTGAATGCCCTACGTGATTATCATAAGAACTTTTTAAATTTTCTTGAAAAATCAAAAATTCAAATTTTGGCAGCATACAAAATAATGAAAAATCCAAAAATTACATTTTTCGACCAATTACACCATTAAACCATTTCCCTTTCGGGGTAGGCGTGACTCACTCGGCAGGGGAAAGGAGTAGTGTGTGGAAGGGATAGAGATTTTTCAGATTGATCCAG
>NC_046664.1:103963954-103966242 GCF_010883055.1 Belonocnema kinseyi | reverse complement strand
TGAAAGAGCAAAGCAGCATCTCGGAGACCATGGCTTCGTGTCTCCCAGACTGCTGTGGGCTAGAATGAAAGTAGGAATCAGAAGACTATTTATTATAGCATGGTACGCGCCGGTTGATAGTGATCCTAGAGAAGTAAAAGATAATAATAATAAATAAATAATAAACAATAAACATCTGCGAACATGGGGAAAGAATAATTCTACTAGAAGACATGAACGGTTGGGTGGGTATCCAAAATCAGGATACAGAAAGAGTATTAGGTAATTTTGGGGATCCAAGAACAAACTATAACGGAGATAAATTAGTTGGTCTATGCTTAGAAAGGGGTCTGTTTATTACAAATACTTGGTTTAGGCATAAAATGATCCACATATACACCTGGTGTAAAGGAAATAGCCGCAGTATAATTGACTTTGTTGTTGCGGATGAAAGACTTAGAGAATTAGTCAAAGATACAAGGTTCATGAGGGGTCCTGAATGCAATACTGATCATTACCTTCTGATCTCAAAAAATTAACTTAGGTTGGGGTTGGAGAAAAAAGAGACCCAAGAAAGCAAAACAAACGCGAATCAAAATTGAGAACCTACAGAAACCGGATGTGCGAATAGATTTCCAAAATAAGATAATTGAAAGCATAGATAGGGCAACATGGGAGGACCGTATAAAAAAAAAGATTTAGAGGGCGCCTGGACAATGTTACGGGATATCCTTGTTACATAGATGCACGATCGAAGTGTGTGGTCCCGCAGTTGTAGGAAGAATGTCTGGTGATGCGTGGTGGAATGATGAAATCCAGGCTGCCCAAAAAGCAAAAAGAGAAGCGTACAAGAGAACTTTGAACATCGCAGGTCTTAGCAATGAGGAAATAAGTAGACGTAGAAATGATTATAGACGCGAAAACAGGATACTTAAACGATTAGTTAAAGAAAGTGAAGATACAATTAGAGCAGAAGAAGAGATAAAAATACAAAACGACTTTGAAGGAAACAGGAAACTACTTCATAAAAAAATGAAAGGAAACAAAAGTACAGAAATTGTCAACATGAGAAATAGTAGGGGGGAAATAGTATATGATGCAGAGGGAATACTAGAGGCTTTCAGAGACTATTTTAGGAGACAATTCGGAGATGAAGCTATAGGACACCACAACTGCGATGTTGAACATGATGCGATGGAAAACTCAATTGAAAAAGTGTGTGTCGCTGAGGTTAGGGATATAATTAAGAACTTGAAAAACGGTAAGGCTGCCGGGGTAGACGGTATTAACACTGAAATGCTTAAACACGGTGGCGAGTACATACCACATAGAGTTTGCGAATTGATAAATTTATGTTTCGAGATGGGAGACGTCCCAGACGATTGGAAAGAAGCTATTATCGTACCAATATACAAGAGAAAGGGAGATAAAAGAGATTGCCATAATTACAGAGGGATTAGCTTATTAAGCACCGTAAGTAAAATATATTCAAAAATACTTATTCTTAGGGTAATGAAAATAACAGAAGCAAAGATTTGGGAAGTCCAAAGTGGGTTTATGCCACGAAGGTCATGTACGGATCAAATATTTAGCTTAAGGCAAATAACAGAAAAAAGTTTGAGAGTAGGAAAAAAAGTTTTCTGTGCATTTGTTGACCTAGAAAAAGCTTTTGACAAGGTAGATAGAAGTAAACTTTGGGAAGTCCTGAAAGAATATGGAGTCAATGGATGGATGCTACAAGCTATACAAACAATATATACAGGTAGCGAAGCGAGTGTAAGAGTGAATGGGAAAATGAGTGATTGTTTCGATATTATTCAAGGAGTTAGACAAGGATGCGTTATGTCTTCATGGTTATTCATATTATTTATGGACAAGTGTCTAAGAATGGCTCTCTTCGACGAAGAGGGTGTGGATCTCCAAACAGTAAGGGTACGTGGATTAGCGTTCGCAGATGATAAGGTTGTTATGGCAGAGTCTATCGAAGACCTACAAAGAATGTTGAATAAACTAGATGCAAGCATGAAGACCATGGGCCTCAAAATTAAAGCAAATAAAACAAAAACTATGGTGTTCGAAGGAAAGAGTGAGAAAACACTATGCAATATTTTATTAAATGATGAGAGAATTGAACAAGTTGATCAGTTCGTATACCTTGGTAGCTTAGTTACTAGGGACGGGAAGATAGATGAGGAATTAGATAGACAAATAAATGAAGGTAAGAAGGTTATTGGTAGAGCAGGTCCCCTTATCAGAAGTAAAAATATACCAAATAAAGCTAAAATGGCAATACATAATTCTATATTTGT
>NC_046664.1:103959751-103963854 GCF_010883055.1 Belonocnema kinseyi | reverse complement strand
TATTTTCTGAGTCGAAATCATGTCAAAGTTAAATATCAAATCGTCATATGGTGGAGATTGTAGTTCTAACGTCAGTCCCACCAAAAACTTCAGTTAATAAGGAAGAGTTGGGACAGGGTGGGAAGTAGAACTGGAACCGAGAGAGTCGTCTTGGGTTTGTGTTTTTGTTTTCATGCTGAGAAGGTCACCAACCTTCAGCAGCGTTGTGATATATGGAAGTTAGTATCCCGCCGTCTTCTCAGACCGTCACCAAACACACACACACACACACATCTTCTCTTGTGTGTTTATTTTAGGCCTATAGCTTTGAATTTACAATAAAAAACGAGCCCCCCCCCCCCCCCCCCCCCCCCCCCCCCCCCCCCCCCCCCGGTTCAAAATCTCGGCGTTATTTTTAGTTTGTAGGTTTAAATGTCCTTTGTTTTCTTTCTTTTATCGTGAAATTATAATGAATTGCTATGAATTACTTTTCTTTAAGTACGTTTCCGGATTTCCTAGTAACTGCATATCGAAGCACAATTTTAAGAAAGTGCATTTGTGCCAAATTGAAAATTTTCTATTTTGCTTTTTCTCCAACCGAGTATTTAAGAGACCGCTCTCTTTCAGATTTCTTTCATCTACAAATTTGTTATCAACCACTTTTTGATAGGATGCGTAGTTTTGGCTTTATTAATGAAAACCGTCATAAAAGTAAAAAAAAAAAATGTGCCCACACAGTGGGCACATTCTTCCCGCTACTTTTGTCGTTTAATTTCTTTTTCGTTTCGAGTCTGGGGTTTAAAAAAATTTAACTTTTCATGTTTTTGATGCTATTTTTTATGATTAAAACTAAAAACAGAAGTATCAAAAAGTTATTCACGACAAATAAATCATTTTTACATTCTTATCAGAGAAGGTATTAGATTTGTATAAAATTTGACCCCCCTAGTTTTGATCAAAAGGTTTACGTTTTGAGACCCCCTGAATCCGAAAAACAGGTTTTTACGAATGTGTCTAACTGTATGTCTATCTGTCTGTCTGTCTGTGAGCACGGTAACTTTTAAATAAAATGAATCTATTAGATTGGCTTATGGTACACTCTTTTAGTATCCTAAGCTAAAGGCCAAGTTCGTTAGTCAGACATTTTGGACAAAAATACTAAAAGTGAGCTCATTTTGAAAATTTTTGAGCATAGAACTACTATTATTTCATGATTTAAAAATTCTATGTACAGTTGTTCATTGTATTTAACAAGAAAAATATTACTTTTCGATAGCCCTACAAGATTAGCGTACCAACTTTTTGAATTTTTTCGAAAAATTCAAATTTTGAACGCACAAAAACTAACTGAAAATCAAAAATTGCATTTCGCGGTCAAACTATGCAAGATAGGAAAAAAAATTGTTCATCAATGGTTTTTTTTGCATTCTCGCCAGAGAAGGTATTCGATGTGTAAAATTTGACAACTCCCCCCCCCCCCAGCCTGTCGGTCTGTCTATATGTATTTATGTCTATCTGTCAGCACGATAACTTTTGAGAAAATAATTCTATTAGATTGGCCTCTGGTACACTTTTTTAGTGTCCTAAACTAAAGGCCAAGTTCGTTAGTCAGCCATTATGGATAAAAATTCAAAAAGTGAGCACCATTTGAATACTTTTTAGACCATTTTTTCAAAATTCAAGAATTCTCTGTACGGTTATTCCAATTTTTAAAAAGTCGAACAATTTATCTACTGACTTTTTTCTTAAAATAAAAAATTATTAGAGATATAGCATTTATAAAATTCCAAAAAACACACGAAAATGAACCTTTTAAGACAATTAACGGGCGATATGAAAAAATGGCAAGAGAAGAAAAAGTTTGATTTCTGAATGCCCTAGAAGATTATCGTAACAACTTTTTGAATTGTCTGGATAAATCAAAAATTAAATTTTGACAACATAAAAAATAATTGAAAATCCGAAAGTTACATCTTTTCATGCAACATTTTCATAGTATTTCAAATATTCGCAAATATAATAATGCATTTTCAAAAAAAAGGATATATATACATAATTTAGAAGTTAAAAAGCGGTAAGACTGCTCAGTAGACTGTATGTGTAAAGTTTAAATTATGAAGAAAAAATTGGAAATGAGCAAATTCAGTTTATGGAAAAACGACCAAAGTTGCAATAAAACGTTGGATAACAAAATTTTTTTAAAAGAATGTGCATTTTTTTAAACAGGACAATGAAACGTCTGTTTTAATACCAATGCAAGTTACGAATTATTGTCGACACTTTCCACCTTTAATTTTAAAAAGTCTATGCAGAAAGATCGAGCGCGTAGCGCGAGGTAAATATAATATTGAGCGCGAAGCGCGAGATAAATGCATTATCGAGCGTGAAGCGCGAGAGAAATATATTATCGAGCGCGAGAACCAACAGTCACGCGCCCTAGGTGCGCTTAAACTAAAAAAAACTTACTAAAAACGGAGAAGTTGTATTTCTTTTAAATACCTCGTTTTCGCTGAATTCCACAAGAAAGTTATAACAAAATAAATGAAAGTGAATTTAATTTAGCGTAAATTAAAAAAAAACGGTCCTAGCCCTATTAGGTCACGAGATATGACCTTGGGAGGTGCACTCTTCTTGCATAGAGGTGCTTGAGTTTACCGTAAAGTGGAATTATGGTCATACTTCGAAATTGTTGTCCCAAATATGCCAAATATGTGTATATAAATCATTTCTTATGTATAATACGTATTCTCCTTTTGATAAATAAATAATTGTTTCAAAAAATTAATTGTAATTGATTGAAAATGTGTAATGTGCTTTGTATTGATAAAAATAGTTTTTTTTATTGTTATTTATTTATTGTAATAATATCTTCTAATGAATACTTTTTTAGTTTTTGTGCATTTAATTCCATACTTACCTCTAAGACACTTGTAAATTGCAGTGATCTGTCAATTGTAAATAATATGCTGTGACCAGAAAAGTACTCACAAATTACTCAATAGTGGTTATAAAAACATTTTGTTATTAGCATTATTAATAAAGAAATAAATATATAAACATATTAGACATTTTCAATGAATTACAATCACATTTTTGCCAGAAAAGTACTTAAAAATTGCCAAAAAGTAATCATAAGCGGTGATAGCAAGATTTTGTTATAAATAATGATTTATTTATCAAAGGCAGAAGACGTATTATACCTGCGAGAAATTAATTAAATACACATATTTGGGACAACAATTTCACAATATGACCGTAGTCCTATTTTACGGTACGCTCAGTCGCCTTTATGCAGGAAGAGTGCACTCTCTAAGGTCATATTTCGTGAGCTATTAGAGCTAGGAGACTTTTTTTATTTTCATATTTACTTTCATTTATTCTGAAGGAACTTTGCTGTGGGATTTGCAGAAAACGAGGTATTTTCCAAAAACATAACTTCTACCTTTCGTTAATAAATGAAACAAAAAATTTAAATTTTGGTGTGCTCGGTGATTTTCTTCCTTCGAAAAAAATAGAGCAAAGAGTTTGGATTAAATTTTCTGTGAAAAATGAAATCCAGTTCTCTAAAACTCTTGAAATGTTGACAGTTGCATACGGTGAGTCTACTCTGAGTAAGAAAAATGTGTATAAGTGGTACAAGCTGTTCCAAGAAGGCCGAGAGGATGTCGAAGACGAACCTCGCCCTGGACGCTCAGGAGATGTTGAATGAAGTCAATAATGATCCTGATTTTCTCAAAAGGGTTATAACTGGGGATGAATCGTGGATATATGGTTGTGACGTCGAAACTTAAGCCTAATTGTCTCAGTGGAAGCATCCTGAGTCTCCAAGACCGAAAAAAGCACGTCAAGTTCGGTCAAATGTGAAGGTTTTGCTCACTGTTTTCTTTGGTTACCGTGGCGTAGTGCATCAGGAATTCTTACCACAAGGTCGTACGGTCAATAAGGAGTATTACCTTCAAGCTATGCGCCGTTTGCGAGAGGCGATACGCAAAAAACGTCCGGAACTTCGGAAAAACAATTCGTGGCTTTTGCATCACGATAATGCACCTGCTCATTCATCGTAGCTTGTGAAAGATTTTCTGACCAAAAACAGCACCACAGTCATGCCTCAGCCTCCATATTCA
>NC_046664.1:103950346-103959651 GCF_010883055.1 Belonocnema kinseyi | reverse complement strand
TGAGGGGGATTACTTTAAAGGGGACAACATAAATATTGAGGAATAAATGAATATTTTTTGAGAAAACCATAAAGTCACCTTATTTTTTGAACACACCTCGTAAAAGAACCTCTTTTTCATAAATATACGAGATTTTTGTATACTCAATTTCATCCAGTGGCATCATCAATGCAAAATAAACCTTACATGATTTACTACGAAAAAAAACTAAACTTAAACTTTTTTGCCCATAAAAACAAGCAAAAATGGTCAACTTTGAGGGGTTTACTTATGGCCAATTACACAGGCCTGCAAATAATGGGGTGATGTTAGTTGTTGGAAAGTGGAGGGTCATTTCCGAAGTAATTTGTTACGTAGAATCCGAATCCGTGGTCAGAATTAGCCCATCACGTCAGAATTTTAAGATATTTGAGGTTATGTACCCAACAAATGGCGTTTTTGGCTACTTTTGAGGTTATGTACAGAAGACAACAAAGTTTTGGTGATTTTTTTTTTAGTTTTATCATATAGTACTGCTCTTTCTCTTTAATTTGAGAATCGCAGAGTTCAATTACCATTTTTCTTTACCAAGTTTCGCCAATTTGAAATTACGAGATATGTCCCATTATTTCTTGAGAACTTGCTTTAAATACTTTGATGCAGACATTTTCTACTGGGTGTTTTCTCTTGAACATTTTGTACTTAGGGTTGTTCGGGGTTGTTGATTACGAATCTGAAGTCGAGATATAAAAATTTTGAAATTCAAGATGGCGGATTCAAAATGGCATATACAAATTTTGAAAAAAAAACATTGACAATATTGAAACATGTTTTAAGTTTCTGCTATCAAATAAAAACCCCGAATACCCCCAAGTACACATGGGACATATCTCGTAATTTAAAATTGGCGTAACTTGGTAAAGAAAAATGGTAATTGAACTCTGCGATTCTCAAATTAAAGAGAAAGAGCAGTACTTTATGATAAATTAAAGAAATAAAACTAAAGAAAAAATCCCAAAAAATTTTGCGTCTTTTGTACATAACCTCAAAAAAAGCCAAAAACGCCATTTTTGAATACATAACCTCCAATATCTTAAAATTCTGAGGTGATGGGCCAATTCTGACCACGGATTCGGATTTTACGTACAAAATTACTTCGGAAATAACCCTCCACTTTCCAACAAAATACAATGTTGGCCTGTGTTATAGGTATAGTGGTACACTGCCGGCCAAAAATTTGCGGACACCTTTTTTTTTGATGACTGATAAATTTCTCTTAATTTCAATTATGCCACGAGCTGAAATTTCTTCTCTTTAAAGAGTTGAATGCTCTCAAAATTCTGTACAAAATGAACCCAGGATGAAACCAATTTATCTATTTTTTAAGTTTTATTATACCATTGAGCAATTTACCTTTCGGGGTACGCGTAACTCACTCGGTCAGTAAGGGCGCAATGTGAGGAAAAAGGTATAGCTTTTTGTAGATTGATCTAGAACTCTCGTCTTATTTATTTAAATAACACGTTCGTTCCGCGACACTGCTCTGAACAAGGGTGCTGATCAAGATCTCAAGCTATTACCCTAAGTGAAGAGACAAAGTCGTCATGTGAGGTTCCCCACACGGGCCCATTTAAATACAACGTCTTTTGTTTCAGACGTCATTCACTCTGTTATCTCTTTTTATTAACTAAATTCAAACCTGGATTTAATTTCAATTTATCCTCCCGCATCTCCTGACACCCATCCCCACCGAGCGGCGTCAATTCTCAGATAACGTTAAATCCAGAAACACTTATGTGTCTCTTCTAATTAGGGTCCCATTCCCTCATTTTAATCATTCCTTTCGCGGCTTGCCTCTAGGCACACTTCCATTAACTTTATCTTGATACACTTGTTTCGTTAGTCGTTCATCCTTCATTCTCTCAACATGCCGGAACCATGTTAACCCTCTCATCGTACACTGGTGAAAATTCGCACCAGCAAAATTTTCAAGTTACTGGCATGTATTTTCAATAATAATCAATCATTATCTATTAATTAACTTTTCAGAATGAGTGCCCGAATCTATAATCTGCGAAGTTCGAAAGCAGTAGCAGCGGCTTTGTCGGATTCGGATGCGTAGAATGTGCGATCATCATCGTGCAGCTATCTGTGTTAAATGTGAGCGGTTTGCCCAAAATTAATTGCAAACAAATTTTGTAGCCTTTTTTAACTACTTCACAGATTTTTTATGATAAATAAATGGCTTGATTGCATTTTATTGTTATTTAATATATTCACTCTTATTCGTCCACTCTAAAATCATAAAACTCCCTTTTCGAAAATATAGTAATTACAGGATCACGGGAAACATACTTAGTATGATTCGATCACTTTTATTTATTTTTTTTTCCTTCAAATACAAGGTTTGAACTAAGAAATCACGTTGGTTTTGTTGAAATCATATACCAATCTATATGCTCCGAACATTTTTTTCATTTATAAATCAGCTGCTGAAATCATAAAATCCCACTTCGCACCAGTGTACGGTTTAAGGGGGCTAGAATGAAGTGTACGGTAAGAGGGTTAATCAATTTTTTCCCCATGTGTCATAATGTGTCTCTTCTGCACCACCTTCTTTAAGGATTATCTCGTTACTTACTTTGCCGATCAGTGTTTTCCCGCATATTATGCGCAGGATTATTTCATATCAATCGCGTTAATTTTACGCTTATCCTTTTCTTGATAGGTCAACGCACCGCTAGCGTATAGTGCAGTTGGTAGAATATTGCTCATCGATTGCTGGTAGAAACTTATGGTGAACATGCTCCAGTTTCGTCAATTTAAAAATGGACATTACGATTCAACAGACAATGAACATCCTGGTACAGCGAAAAAGTTCGACGACGAGGAATTTCAGGCCTTCTTGGATGAAGACCGAACCAAATAGCAACAATAATTAGCACAAACAGTAAATGTGACCCGAGAAGCAATTTGCCAACGTTTAAAAACCATGGAAAAAATCCAAAAGTATGGAAAATGGGTACCATACTAACTGAACGATAGACAAATGGAAAATCGAAAAACCATTTGTGAAATGCTGCTTGAACGGTTCCAAAGGAAATCTTTTCTGCATCGAATTGTCACGGCGGACGAAAAATGGATTTATTTCGAGAACCCGAAGCGGAAAAAATCATGGCTTTCACCTGGTGTGGTCAGCCCATCGACTCCAAGGCCAAATCGCTTTGGCCGTAAGACAATGCTATGTGTTTGGTGGGACCAGTGTGGTGTGGTGTACTTCGAGTTATTAAAACCTGGTGAGACGGTGAATACGGATCGCTACCGACAACAAATTATCAATTTGAATCATGCGTTGATCGAAAAACGGCCGGAATGGGCCCGAAGACATGGCAAAGTTGTCCTTCAACATGACAATGTTCCGTCTCATACCGCTAAAGTGGTGAAGAACACATTAAAAGCATTGCATTGGTAAATATCATCACACCCGCCGTACTCTCCAAACCTCGCCCCGTCCGATTATCACCTTTTTGCATCGATGGGACCCTCACTCGCAGAGCAGCGCTTCGCCAATTTTAAAGAAGTCGAAAAATGGCTCGTCGAATGGTGCGCCTCGAAAGAGGAAAAGTTTTTTTTGGAATGGTATCCATGATTTGCCTTAAAGATGGGCAAAATGGATAGAATCCAATAGTAAATAATTTGAATAAAATTTTTTTGAGATTCCCTTGAGGATTAAGTGTCTTCTTCATTGAAAAAACCGGCAAATTTCAACTAACACCCCTGGTATATATACCACCCGAGGGTCCCATTGGGAGTAACTGCCATCTAAAAATGACACCGGCTTCCAGTAGAACCCACGAGAATATTATACATTATAATATTATAATATAATATTATAATAGAATTCAAATATATATTTATTTAAATATATACTAAAATTAACGATTAAAGATTAATCTGTTTTGGTTGAAAATTAACTTAGTTGTTAAAAATTAAATTTCTTTTGAGAAAATTCATATTTTTGGCTTTAGAAATCAAAAATTCCGTAAAAAATTTAACTACTTCCCGGGTAAAAATATTTGGTTTTGATTTTGTGTTGGGTAAAGACAATACAAGCCAATTTCAAGTTATGCTGTATGTAGTTTTCGAGATCGACAGGTTCCGAATTTTTTATTTAAAAATCAGTTATTATAAAAAATTATAAGTTTTATCGGTTGTAAAATTTTAATAACTCGCAGATGTCAAATGTTTGGTCCCAACTTATCTTGAAGTGACAGGACCTGCCGGTATAGTAACAAAAACAATGCATAAATCATCCTTCAGTATCTCAAGACAAGACTACCAGTAGTCTGTTTATCTCCACTGTATATTCTCTAATTTTTTCATGTAGTCCGTTCACATTGGGCGTCAATATCCCAGATAAGAAACATGTTAAAAACAAACTGTACAGTGCATGTCAATATGTCTTTATGTTTGGCACGATTGCATGTTTAGCGATTATTGTGAAAAAATCTAATGAGGAACTGACAACCTTTATTGGCCTGAAAGCATAGAAGTAATGCGCGTCGAGTAGATAGGTCAACTTTGAAAAACTCCTGTATTGTAAAATTTGCCTAGAAAATTTCAGTTTTTTTATTTATTCTTCAAAGCCTTAAGAACTTATATCTGTTTTAAAAATTTCATATTTTTATACACCTGACTATGAAGTAGTTTACAAGAAAAAAAATTATCTTTAATACTGCTGCACCTACCACAACGAGCCAAAGATGTTAATGTTTGAAAAAGCCATATAAATAGATTGTATAAAAACAACTAAATTAGGATAACTTAGGATCCAGAAGCCCGCCCGGGTCTTTTAATGTGCCGCTATACACTTGAATGAAGCAAACCTCTCTACTGCGTCATTATTAATCGAACATTTTTATATGGGTGTATTAACAAAAAATTAATTAATTTTGTTACACTTTGTTCGTTGTTGTTGGTGCAGTAGTACTGAAGATAATTTTTTTTTTCTTGCAAACCACTTTATAGTCACGTTTATGAAAATAATTATTTTTTGAGAAAAGATATAAGTTCTTAAGACTTTGAAGAATAAATAAAAAAATATATAAATTTTCAAGTCAAATTTGATAATACAGGCGCTTCTGAAAGTTTACCTATCTACTCCAATCGCATTATTTCGGACTACATGAAAATATTAGAGTAGCTGGTGAGACGGAACCAGACATAAAAACGTATGTATTAGGTAAAAAATGTATGTATTTGTCTGAAAAATCTTCTTTTTTTGTAGAAAATAAATTAGTTTCTTTAAAAAGCAAGTCATATTGATTCAGAATTAACTTTATTCCACACTCGACTGTAATGGCAACTTTTTTCCCCTGAAAATATGGGCGAAGTAGCATATATTTCCCGCAAACCGTATTTGCGGGGCGAAAGTAAAATTTGCACGATGAAAGTAAAATTAGCGGGCGAAAGTAAAATTTGCGTGGTAAATAGCAAACAGCTATATAAAAATGCGACTGACCCGCTTTTCAGGGCCAAAAGGTGGTCAAGGTTGAGAGTGGAATAAAATACTATATGTAAAACGAGACGAAAGTAGATTTTTCCCTTGGCGAGGGCAGTAAACGCACCCTCGCGAAAAATCTTCTCGATCGACCAACCCGCGAGAAAAATCTGCTCCTTTCGCCCCTCGTTGCATGATGTACTACTTTTCTTGAAAATTCAACCGTTTTGCAGAAAACGCACCATTTTAGCTTGAAAATTCAATAATTTTGTAGAATATTTAACTATTTGGTTGATAATGTATGCACTTTCTTAAAAATGTGTCTTTTTATGGAAAATTACTTTTTTGTATTAAAAAACCACTATTTAATTGAAAATTAATCTATTTTAGTTGAGGATTCAAGAATTTGGTTGAAAATTCGTTTTTATTGGTAAATCTAAATGTTGTTTATTTTCAATTAAAAAAATGTGTTGTATGTCATATCCACTATCACATGTTTCGATGGAAATTAATCTTTTTAGGTTGACAATTTAACTCCTTGGTTAAAAGTTGAACTATTTTCTTAAAACTTCTTTTTTTTAAGATTTATAATTGTAGTTGTAAATTCATATCTTTAAATTAAAAAGTAATTTTTTAATATGAAAATTCAAATGTTTTGTAGAAAATTCATTTTTTTATTAAAGGTAATTCTGTTAAATAAAATTTTAACTATTACGTTTTTGGTTAAAATTAATCTTTTTAGTATAAAAATGCAATTATTTAGTACCAAATTTTTTAAAACGAAATAAATATAAACTAAGAATTATTCAAATAACAGAATCCATTTCAAATCAGGCTTTTGAAAAAAACCCAATATATATATATAATATATAATAATATAACTTTCAACCTAAGTGAGGTATTTCGATATTTCTTTTCAGATTCTGTTAGAGAGTATCCTTTCTTTCGAAAACCACGAGAAAATGTAGGAAATATTAAAAAGTAACTAAATAACCACTTTTTTAAAAGAAAATATTAATAATCGATTTTATCAAAAAAATCCACACTTATATTTTTTGCTAATTTGTTAAGTTTGTACTGTCCTAGGGAAAATATCGTGCAAGTTTTATGCGGGCTAAATGAGTTTTGTGCTCAGGAGAATTTTTTTTTCAGAAAATGGAATTTTCGCATTTCTCTTGAAAAAAACGGCAGATACGAAAAAATTTTAGCAAAATAGTTTGCACAGTTAAAAAAGTACTACAAAAAGTTTTTTTACTCATTTAGGATACCTTGTTCCGTTTTCGAAAAAAATAACATAATTCAATTTTCTTAACCAAAAAAATTTTTTAGCCAAAAATGGTTTAGCCTGCATAAAACTTGTAGAACATCTTATTCATCTGAACAAAAATTTGTAAAAAATATTTAAAAAATAAATAGAAAATTTCAAAAATGTCTATACATTTTTTATCATTCTGAGATATTTGAATGTATCTAAAATGTTGAACTAATAGTTCAGATTATGTGTTCCTATGCAAATGTAGATTCGCACTAATGGTTCAAAATTGAATAATAAGTAAAATGAAATAAATACAAAACGACGTCACGAAGAAAACATGTGTGAACTTGAATTGTTCATTTATATACGAAATATGAAAAACGAGTTTAAGGACATGGGCAATTTGTGTGAAAGGGGGCAAACGACACCACCTTCTTATTAAAAAAATAATATATTTTTCATAAATTTTCATTCATATAAATGAGAAGTTCTACAAGTTTTATGCTGGCTAAACCATTTTAGATGCAAAGAGAATTTTTTGTCTGAAAATTAATTGTCGTTTTTATCGTAAATGGTGCTAGATATCATGAATGAATAAAAGAACTTTTTGTGGAAATTTTTAAACTGTGAAAACTATTTTCTTAACATTTTTTCGTATCTGCCGTTGTTTGCAAAAAAATGCGAAAAATAAAGATTTTATGGAAACAAATTCTCCTGGCCACAAAAGTTCATAGTCAACAGTTCGAAATTCGTTGACTGGCTAACAGCTGTTCGTGCATTTTGCAAAAATTTATCGTGAAACTGGACGAAAATGCCAGTGAAAAAACGTCATTTTAAGTCTCTTCAAACCCACGGGGAATGATTGTTTGGATGCTAAAAACTAACAATAAGTTTGACTGGCAGCTCCTGAGTGGTGCCAAAGTTGACTGGCAGGCTGTCAAAAATGTCAAAAATTCGAGTGAAAAAACATTATTTTAGTACTCTTGAAACCCATTGGGGGTGATTATCTAGGTGCAAACAACTACCAAGAAGTTTGAGTGGCAGCTCCTGAGTGGTGCCGAAGTTGACTGCCAGACTGTCAAACATGCCAAAAATTCGAGAGAGGAAACGTCATTTTAGTACTCTTGAAACCCATTGGGATTGATTGTTTGAATGCTAAGCACTAATCGAAATTTTGACTGGCAGCTTCTCAGTGGTGCCAAAGTTGCCTGGCAGGCTGTCAAACATGTCAAAAATTCGAGAGAAGAAACGTCATTTTAGTACTCTTGAAACCCATTGGGGATGATTTTCTAAGTGCAAACAACTACCAAGAAGTTTGAGTGGCAGCTCCTGAGCGTTGCCAAAGTTGACTGACAGGCTGTTAAACATGCCAAAAATTCGAGAGAGGAAACGTCATTTTAGTACTCTTGAAACCCATTGGGAATGATTGTTTGAATGCTAAGCACTAACCAGAATTTTGACTGGCAGCTTCTCAGTGGTGCTAAAGTTGTCTGGCAGGCTGTCAAACATGCTAAAAATTCGAGTGAAGAAACATAATTTTAGTACTGTTGAAACCCACTGTTGCGAGCTGTGAATTTACGTGAAAAGTGAGATTTACGTAGTTTCTTTTTTTTATATACATATTAGTTTTAGAGAAGTGTCCTATACACAGAGAAAAATGGATGTTTAAATGTAGATGTTCAAAGGGTCAGATTGTAGCACATAATACGCAGATATTCATGCCAAAAATTTAACATCTTTTTGAGATGTTAGGCGTAAAAATATTTCAATTTTACGACTATATTTGAAATTGGATAACGACTTTTTTCTGTCTAAAGAAGAGAACAACGATCTTATGTTTTAGGTTTATTGACTTAACACATTTGACAAAAGGTTTATAAATTTGAAATAAAATTTGAGTGTAAGTAACTTAAAATAGATAGAATATTTTATTCAGATTACAGATCATTCGTTCTCCGATTATTCATCCCCGTTTTTATTTTGAATAAGAAATATTGAATATAATCTCAACTTGACTGAATGCATCATCTGGTCGACATTTTATACCCTTTATCCGTTTTTCGTTCATGTACGAACATCAAAGTTTAATTTAAAATTCACAAATAAGTTATCAATTAATTCCTTAAATGACCATAAATAAGTAAACTCCTCAAATATTTACAGACGTAATGTGACATAACCATACATGTAATATCTCGGATTTTTCAGTTGAACATTTTGAATGTTAGAGGGTAACATTTCACTTTTTAAGCTCTACAGATGCTAACTTCGAACATCTAGACTGTTGTGCTATAGTTAAGCATATAATATGTTAACCCTGCGCATCTACATTTTACTTTTGAACATCTATTTTTCTCCGGGTAGATGAAAATTTTTTTTAATGAAAAGGACAAAACTTTCATTCGGTTGCTGATGAAACTGTCAGTCAATTTTGGCACTACTCAGGAGCTCCCAGTCAAATTCTTTGTTAGTTTTTTCTTTTTTCTAATGTGTCCCCTAAGGGTTTACATTTTTTCTTACACCTTCTCTATTCCTTTACACACCCTCCACACACTTACTTGGTGGTGGAAG
>NC_046664.1:103947881-103950246 GCF_010883055.1 Belonocnema kinseyi | reverse complement strand
CGAGACTCTTCCAGAGTGCGAGGCGGGAATCGAACCCGCAAGCCGAAGGAGTGGGTCCAAAGCCTACGCTTTAGCCCCCACGACCATCGTCCCACTCTAAATTCTTTGTTAGTTATCAGCACCAAAAAAATAATCCTCAATGGGTTTAAAGAGTACTAAAATAATTTTTTTCACTTGAATTTTCGACATGCTAGACAGTCTGCCAGTGAAATTTGAGATCACTGAGGAACAGCCAATCAATTATTATCTTACTTTTTAGCACATAAAGAATCATCCCCAATGCATTTCAGGAGTGCTAAAATCACTGTTCTAATTTTCATCCTGTCATTTTTTATATGCTTGACAGTCAGCCAGTCAAACTTCTAGTTAGTTTTTAGCATTTAAACAATCATTCTACCTGTGTTTGAAGAGTACTAAAATAACGTTTATTCACTCGAATTTTTGACATGTTTGACAGCCTGCCAGTCAACTTTGGCACCACCGAGAAGCTGCCAGTCAAACTTCTTGTTAGTTTTTAGCATTCAAACAATCATTCCACGTGGGTTTCAAGAGTACTAAAATTACGTTTTTCACTCGAATTTTTGACCAGTTTAACGATAAATTGTTGCAAAATGCACCAACAGCTGTTAGTCAGTCAACGAATTTCGAACTGTTCACTAGGAAAACAAAAGCATCTGAAATTTTAGTGAGTACTAAAATGACGTCCATAGAATTGTCGCGAGCTCCCGGACTACAAGAAGTTTAAAAGGAACGACGAATTGGCTGAAAAAATTTGGATTAGCTTAGGAACGTGAGCTTAAACATGATTTGAATTGCAAAGAAAGAGTCGAAAAAAAATATAATTAAAATACAAATTCTATTATGCGCAAGCACAATATAAAAGTTCGAGTATACCTAGAGTACACCTTGTCTCATTTCAGTATATTTTCCACAGATTTAGGGAAATGTGTGTCCACGTGGATTCTAGACCAACCCCCCCCCGGTTCCCCTCGTGGATAAGCGTTAAATTCCCCCCCCCCCCCGCCCTAAAGTGCCCACGTGGTATGTGGATGGCCCCCAAGATATATTCACTAGGATAGTAAAAGTTCAACCAAAAAATATATGTTCGGGTTTTTTGAGAAAATCGATCATTAATATTTTCTGAAAAATCGCCTCCATTTTATTAACTTAAAACGTTTTCTAAATTATCTCGGTAACTTCGAAAGAAGGCGACAAAATGTATCAGAATCGGGAAAGACCTTTTAAATACCCCAATCAGGTCAAAAGTTATATAAGTTTAAAGAAAAAATTTGGGCTTTTTTGAAAAATAAGGCAACAAATTCAAATGTACATAACTTCGTAAAAAAATTTTGTCACAAATCGCACAAATACGTATTGCCTCATTAATTCTTAAAAACAACTTATTTTGTGCTCGAGATATTCTGTGACTTTAAGTGTAGAACCCTGTCTGATTTGAAATGAATTCTGTCAAATAAAATTTAAACTACCAAAACATACATTGTTCAAGCTATTGAGTTGAATATTTATGGCACTTTTTGAAAATTCGTCTTTTCTGGCAGAACACTAATATTTTTGGTTGAAAATCCAACTATTTGGTTGAAAATTTTAGTGCAGTTCCGAATAGCTGAATTCTCCGATTTTATTTAAACTCCGCATACTTATGTACTTTGATGCGCTGATTACGAATTTGATAGTGAAAATTGGCGACTAGGCCTCCTTTATGGTGAAACCATGAAAATTCCATAACAGTCATAGTTGCGTTTATCTAAGCCAATATGCATAATTTCGCAAATTGTTACTTAAAAAAGTTGTAGCTCCCATTGAGGTACATATTTTTTGTATTGAATCTTTTTTTCTATGAGTGATAGTTTCCGAGAAAATGAATGATATATCGATTTTCATGTAAAAAAAAAACCATAAACGTCATGGATTTTTGAGTTGATGTCAGCCAATACAAAAAATTCTGTAAAATTTTTCAGACAAAAGTTGTATGTCTCATTGAGATACAAATTTTCTTTTGGAAGCATTTTTTTCCACGAGTGGTAGTTTCCGAGGCAACTAGTGGTACATCTAACGATCAACTATTTCGGTGCTGTGCATTACCGTGGCAACAGGCCCTGAGTGTCGACAAGAGTAATTAGGCACTTCTCTGACCAATTACAGAAATAATGCTGGTCAAATCCCTACCATTTCCCTGTACCCATTTCCAGCTTCTCGTGGGGAGTGGAAAGGCACCCATATGACTGGCTACAGAAATAATGTTGATCAAACTCCCTACCCCTTTCCCAGGTCCGTGGGGGGTCGGAAGACACCCCTGTGACTGGTGAAAGAAATCACACTTTCCCAAGTCCCATGGGGGGGGGGG
>NC_046664.1:103902122-103947781 GCF_010883055.1 Belonocnema kinseyi | reverse complement strand
TTAGTGAGTGTACCAGGAATATCAAAGTGGTCAATTCCTCGCTAAACGATGATGCAAAGTAGTTGCTTTGATTAAACATAGGTAGCCAAGGTCCGTACTACTCTGTTTATTAAAAGCAACCTGATGGAACTAAACAGCGTTTAGTACATTTTAACCATCACGTAGTTATCATTATGACATTATAGATTATTAAACGGAAATAGTTGCATGTACTATAACGGTTCCCTCCGTGCTGCTTGACCTTTGAATTCTTTTAAGTACTCTGAATTACTTGTACTTATCTGAATTCTCTGGAATTCTTTCAATTTTCGAATGCAGGCTCACCTATACTCAATGTTGCTAGTGGGTAACGCCTCGATGTTCATTAACAATGATAAAACTATTAGAAAAGGAATTATCAGTACTAAACTTAAGCATACACTTGTTACTGAATTCTTTTGCAATATTTTGAGTTCTGTTAAATTTAACTTGAATTTATTTAAATTCTCATGAGGTTTTTGAATTTTTTATATTCTCTGGAACCTGCTTTTACGCTTGAATTCAGGTGTACGTGAAAATTGCTAGTGGTTAATCTCTCATTTTCCGCTTAAAAACAATAGAAATTACCGCAGAATTACGACGATAGGTCGATGATACAGGAAAATATGCGGAGGATAGGAGAAAACGGAGAATAAGAGAAGATGCTGTATTAAAGAGAAAATGGAAGAAAAGAACGAGGAAGAAGAGTGGGATTGGACGATTGGTGGAAAAAGTTCGTTGGATGAGGGACAGAGTGAGGGAAAGGGAGAGGGGGGGGAGAGAGAGAGACATTAGGAGAGGAAAAGGTGGGGGCACCCATTCATGCTTTGCTTCTAGCCTAAGAGTCCAGTTCACAGTGGCATACCTTCGTGTACCCCGTGGGCGCCATTCTACGGGCGGCAGGCACTCACCTACTACACTCCAGCCACGAGTCATTCGAGTCATTTGAGTCGGGCGAGTCGAGTGAGCAAGGCAGTTCTCTGAGTGAAAGACGAAAGAACCTTACCACAAGTCCGCAGTTACCTTTAGCGGGCCTTCAAGAAATTGTACGACGTACCTTACCACGAGGTCCACAACCGGCTAATCCTCGTCTAAGCACTTTCCAGCAAACAACCGGAAGGTGTTCCTCGCGATCTGACTTTCAAACTTCAAATATCATCTGAGGATTCAAACTTGGAACTTGATGAATATGGACTTTAAGTGAGACAAAACTCGGGCAAATGTGGGTTTGTGTTGGGTGACTCGGGCGACAATAAACTGTGATTACGTTGTCGATTTTTCGCGAGGCGGGCAAGCGTTGTTAAGGAACAGAAGTTAAAGAAGAGGGTCAAGTGTGCAGGATCAAGGATATTCAGACGAGCACCATGAAAGGATTTGTGGTTTTCTTTTTTCTCTCGGTTGCCAGACTTCCCAGGAGCGAGTGTAAGAACCTGGGTCTTCAGCAGGCACATACTGAGGAGAAGTCTGCCAATGTGAACAGTTACTATACACTTGATGAAAAGAAACAATTGTCGGATGTTAAAAAGTTTCAAGATGTATCAATCGAGATCGATCTCCTCGACAGCACTCATCCAAGGCGCGAGCAGCATGAGCAAAAAAAAGAAAACCAACAGGCTGACCAGATAGTCATATACCAAATTGGGGTAAGTTGAGACCTGATTCTGATTTCGTCTCTGTTCCTCAATTATTCTTAAATTATATTGAACAAGCCTTTCACTATGAGTTTAGATTAAATACTGAAGTCTACCTTCTCGAAGGATCAAGGCAAAATGATTCATGTGCGATAGTGCATGCATAAGTTTGCCACTTATATTAGTAAGGTGGCCTTGGCCAAATAAACTCGCTATCTGTGCGGAGACCGACAACTGTTGGTTTCTATCATGTTTCCATGCTTCTATCTAGTTCTTGGACTCAAAGAGTTACTGTATGTTCATTCAACGGTAGGAATTTGCCAACGCCGGTTTACCTATTTCCGTTGGCTTATCTGCCGATTGATACCGTTACATAATCCTGTTCCGGAAGTACTTGAAGATATATAAGCAGCATCTTTTAGAAAAATATTGCTGAGGTGTTGCGCCCAATATGATAAGTACGTTTTCAAATTTGAATAATGATTTCTCTTAAACTCGTTTTTCCTTTTACTTTCTCATCGTCAATAATAATGCACGGAGTAGACTCACCTCAATGCACATACCAAATGCATGTGGTAATCAGAAAGCATTAAACGTTTTCGCAATTGCGAAGAGTTACGATTTGCAGATTAGTTGTTAATCACTGAATCTTGCAGTTCCAAGAGTTAGTTAAATTGGGTCAAATCTCAATATTTCATATAATGAGAAACTTATTTATGAACGATGTATATCAAATAATACGACAATAATAATGTTGCATACAATGAAGTAATAAGTTTTCCTAGTTCATGAACAAACTTTTTAAAAAATCTCAATTATCAAGGGATGAACCACTACTGGATTTTCGCGTGCATCTGTTTCTGATTTCTTTTGAATCTTCTTCAATTTCCTGAATTATCTTATATTCCTCATGAGTGATAATGATGATCATAATCCTTGAACTTACTCGAATTACCTTGAATCATGAAATCTGTCAATATCTCTTAAATTCCCATAAATTCTTTCGAATTCGCTTCAATAAGTTTGATTCATTTGTAATCACCATAACTAACATGAATTATTTTCAATTTCCTTTCAAAAATTTCAAAATTCATATTCAACTTCCTACAATTTCTTATTTTCTTATGAACACTCACCGAGGTTCTTTCTCCTTTAAAAAAATGTATATTGTTTTTAATCATTTGGGGTCTTTAAACTCTTTGGAACTTCTTTCGATTTATTTGAAATTCTTTGAATAAGTTAAATAACTCCTACTGTATTCAAGTGCGTATTTTAATCCTAAGGACTAATTACTAAAGTAGCTCCTCACCAGCTATACATATAAGATCAATTGATATCACCAGGCTTCGTACGTTTCTTTAAATTATAATTTTTTGAAATCACTTAAAATCTTCAAATTAACTTAAATTATTTCAATTCTTTGTATCATTTTGAATTTCATTAATCTTTTTCTTAATTTCATTCAATTATTTGTACTTTTTTTAATTCAGATGTACATCAAATTTTCTCCTGGCTAATTCCTCCTGAATTATGTTATTTTCTCATTGAAGAAAATATATCTTCTATGAGTTTGATTACTTGGAAAAAAATTTCCTGAGACTTGTATTGTGGGTCACATAATATAGCCCTTTCTCACCCTGCGCTAAAAAATACGAGCCGAAACCTAAGATGGAACTGTTATTTGATCAGAAGCACCTGGTTCTCATCAGCAGGTTCCTTAAAAAGCATGGGAAAAGAGTTTTCAAAGCACAATTTTGTCGAGAATTTTATAATTTTATTTCAAGTCCATTTCAGTCAACTTAGTCGGAATTGCACTTGCCGACTTAGGGAATGAAGCTTAAGAGTAAAAACATAGCCTGAGGGTACGAGTGGCGCCCACTCAAGTTTCGAACCTGTTGTCTATGTTGTGAGCGCGGCAAGTCGAGTCGCTTCATTCATAACGAGTCGCCGATCAAGTTCCAGATTCTTTTTATTTTTACGCGCCTTTCGAAGAATGTCGACGGCTCTACACGTCGCACCGGAAAATTGTTTTTACTCCAATTGACATCCTGCCGTTCAACGACAATTCGCCGTCCCGCACGCGCACAGCAGCCACAATAAAAATAATATGGAGGCCGAGAGTTTTTCGCTGTTGCGATTTTGAGAGAAGATCGGCATCTCGCCTAAACTCGCTTAATCTCGCTGTCTCTGTTTTTATTTCTGTCGCGATCATAATTATCCTGTTAAAAATAACTGCAGTTTCCAGTTCAAGGAAGCTCAAGGAAGATTGATTGTAAACTGGATTGCTTTGGTGCACTATGTTTTGTCAGGTGGAGTATAAGATTGCTCGTAATAATTCCCTCGCGGGTTATTGCAATTTCAGAGATTCTAGAGGTGCTTTATAATATTTCAAAGAAAATATCCCTGACGCAAAGGGTGCAATAGTCAAGGGATTCGCTGAATTCTCTTAAGTTTTCTTAATTTTTTTAAATTGTTTGTATACTTTTGAATTTTTGAACTGAGGTGTATTTTAAAATTGCAAGTAGTTAAGCTTAGGCTCAAGAACAAATTTTTTTCTAATCTGTCAATGACCTCCCGATTCAATAATCAACCTCGCAGATTGGTTCCCGACGGAGATTTATAAAACGATGACCATCAAGTTCTATCTAAACCCTATTTCGAAGATCAATGTATGCATCATAAGGAAGCGTTCGCTCAAAGTCTGAAAAGCAAAGTTTTTTCTAATTTGGCCATCACTTTCGAATCAGTACTCAATTTTACAGACTCGCCACAAGCAGGCCGTGTAAGAAAAATAAGATAAGGTTGCCAAGAATAACTAGAAAGTGCTCATTATACTCAAGAAGCAGTTATTAATACGTCTTGAGACCAGAAATATTTCTTGGGTTACCTAAAACAAGGGAGAATTGAAATTGGGTGCGTGTTTGACGGCTTCATGACAACCAAAGCTCATCAGTCAGGATTTAGGCTTCACTGGCAGCTTCTGGTGTGCATCGTTCGTGAGCAATATTGAGGGCGTGAGAAGACGGAGGGAAAGGAAGGTGTCGAGAGGGTGGTTTTGGTGGTTCAGGACGTTAGATGTAAGCAATCTCCTCAGCTCTCGGTCATCTACGGGGTGCAAGCCGAGTGCCAGGTGTCATGTTCGTTGCGGTCATGGGAGAAGCGAGAGACGCGTGAGAACTTCCGGATCGTTTCGTTGGGTCCTTCCGGTACCCTATTATTCCATTTTAGTTTACTGCCACCGTTTCCATTCCTGGTTCCATGCACTGGAGCAGTATCCTCCTTTTACGTTGGGCGCCAGGTGCACCTGTTCTAGATTTCCTTCCCTTTCCTTTCTTTATCATTCTTTCCTTTTCTATTTGTACCCTACTTCCTTTCCTAATGCAGGTAAGGATATCACACTCATCGTCCTTACAATTGGTAACGATTATCATGATTTTCCCGGACCTCCAATATTAGTTGTTCCTGCACTGGAGCAGCAATCTCCTTTTACATTGGACACTAAGAAAAAGATTTTCTAGATTTCCTTCCCTTGCACCCTTTATTTTTTTTCTTCGTAACATTCCTACTCCTGATTCTTCCTTTCCCCACCAGATGTACTTCCTTTTCCCCTTCGCAGCGGAATTTATTCTTCCTTGATTTATTCATTCATTCATTCTTTCTATCTGTTTCATTCATACCTCATATATATTCATACTATCGTCCTCACGACGGTCGATATGTCCGTTCTATCGTTAGTTTCAATATTTCTCCATTCACTCAGCCTTTCATTCGCACTCGCATTCGTAAAAGTCATTCACGTAGAGAATCTAGGTCAACGCGTGGTGCGTAATACGAAGAAAACAAATTAAAGATGCCATTATGGGCTTAACTATTTTATGATCCTATAGTTTTATACCTGGCGACATGCCTTTTTTGTGAGATGATAGAAGCTGTAACTTGTGTGTGTTGAATTAAAGATCTATTAGGGCCAAAATCGTCAATAAGGCCAATCTGGATTTCTACGTTTTAGACCATTTATTGATGGTACTGAAAGTTTTAGAGTTTAATATTATATAAGACGCTGTATCAACCATATGTTCATGTTTATGCTCATAATTATTACCTAGTCACTTTTACAACTATGCAAATTGTTTGAGATTTATTCTAGAGTGATCGATCCATATTTGGTTAGATCATAAAAAGTGACGCCTATATCTTTATTATTTACCAGTCAAATTGTAGACAAAAAATGTATGTTCTACAAAGTCTGACGTCGTTTTGCATTAATTCTATGTTGATCCGAGACACGTGCGTCAGATCTTCGTGACCAGCAACAAAGAAACAAGCAGAAACTAAAGTTGTGATACATAAGCCCTATATACTAAGCAGTTTAAAGAAAAACATTGCCTTCAACTTGATCCAAGACTTTCTTCCATCTGTTGCTGATGTTTCAAATTCAAAATTGACACTTAAAATATAGTTTAGGAGAACAGCTACTGGTTTTGAATCGACCTTTATTCAACAAAAAATTAAGGGTGGGAAAGACGGGAAATAAGCGATCGGATTGGAACCGATTAGTCTCGTTAAAATGATTGCGCTCTCTCTTTCGAGAAACGAGAGAAATAACGAAGAAACAAAAAGCGCCTGGGGAAGAGGGAGACGGACGTCGCAAAAAGTCGAATGCTTAGTAGTAGAACGGCGGAAGACCATTTCCTCGAACGTTTCTTCACCGTCCACGCTACCGCACCACGACTTGCACGTTACCTTCTTTACGTGTAAATACTAACTACGTGACTCTGGTATATAGAAAATTACCCAAGAAAGACAACAAAAAAATCGACCATCACTTGGGACGCAGCTCTGAAAAATATTCTTTGGATAGCCTGCTCTCAATTTCAAACAGAAAATATGTCCTAAGATTATTTGTATAGAATGTTCTTTAATTGTATCAGATGATCACGGAGAAAAAGATATCGCACAATGATATCGCAAAACCTCTATATTGCAAGAAAGCGCAATATGATAACGTACAATCAGGTCCCGGAGCTTTGTACGATGTTATAATGCACTAACATCACAGAAAAAAATGAAGTTAAATTTTGTCGCTGTCATCTGCTGTCGTATACGGCATCCTTAGCAGCAATGGGAAAATGGCAGAGTTATGAGTCAGATTTAAAACAATCACAGAGAAAATTAAAAATTTGTTGCAGGTAAGAGCTTCAACGGTTAATGATTAAACATTTCGGCGGAAGTTTCACTGAGGTTAGGAAAATAAGTCTGACCTCGTCGACTTCGTTGCGCTGAAGTGAGCAAATTTCGGTAAAACATGCAGAATCAACAACAGAAAACACAAAAAAAATTTTTCTTACTGATATATTTCCGTCGAAATAAATCACATTATTGTAGACGAATTAGAACTTATTCAATAACATTTAGCAAAAGCCCAAAATGTAACTGACGGATGGGAATCCCCGTTTCTTACATTATAGATTGCACAATTATGCGGTATATAATGTAAAAACTTGCAATGTACGATATCACGATTCTGTGATATTATAATGCGATAATTACGATATATAGCGCAGGAATTACGACATATATTGTAATTTAAGATATATAGTTGTCTCAGTGATTTCTGCATATTTCAAAATTCCCCGATTTCAATTCCATTCCTTGAGAAATTGTCAAACCAGATAATTGCAAGGTGACTGTAACAGGGTGGCCACAAGATTGAATATTTTAATTTCCCTGACAGTTCCCTGACTTTCCCCTGACATTTAGACGAATTTCCCTGACAGGAAATTATTACAAAAGCGAATAAGGTTTCAATAATATGCCAAGCAAAGTAGCAAAACAAGCCAGAAAAATGTGCTTTATATGGCAGTATGGATAAATTAAAGTCAGACAACTCAGCGGCGCCACTAACGAACAATAAAATTTCATATAATGGATATTTTATGCTTTTTTTTTGTTGATATTTTTCACAACTATAAAAAGTTTGTTTCTCTTAATTAGTTTTTGAGAAAAGAGGGCGGCGCTATCGTGCTGTCAACTCAGCGGCACTCTACAAAAATCATGAAATTACAAAAAAATGACTAGGTTAGATTTTTTTTCTATTTTTTGGCTTTACAATACGCTATGAATCGCTTTTGTAAAATCAACCCTTATTTTAAAAAATTACCCCCCCCCCCCCGTAATGAAAAAAGTATTTTTTTATGTATTAAAAAATGACTAGGCTAGAATTTTTTTGCTATTTATCTGCTTTCCAATGTGATATAAAACACAACATGTCAACATTCGATTTTATTAAGTTAATTCAGTTTCTTGATTTGTCCATCGGCTTAATATGGTAAGGAATTATGTTCCAACTACCCCAGGAAACCACCTCTAAAGTCTAACGTGAAGTATGACTAAGTCTGATGAGAACGCGTTTGAGAATCTTTTCGACTCTTCTACTATCGAAACTCCTCAAATGTCGAACTTATCCAGGTATATCAGTCACCTGGGTTGTCGATAGACTCTATGCTCTGAGGTATGAAATTCTAGCATCCCCCAAAAAATACCCTTGTCGCAAAATTGGTCTGAATTTAATTGGTAGTAGAATATGTACATTTTTGGAGTGAAACCCATATAAATTCAACCTTATCCAGGTAGATCGGCAACATGATTTTTTTATCGACTCAATGTTGTAAGGAATAAGTTTTAGTATTCCTATGAAACTATCCTTATCGCAAAATTCGTTTGAATTTGATTAGTGGTAGACTATGTACATTTCTGGACAACTGCATTAGAGAAACCCATACAACTTCAACGTTATCCAGGTAGATAATTCACTTGATTTTTTTTATCGATTCAATGCTGTAAATGGTCAAGTTTCATTAACCCCAAAAACTGCCCTTATCGTGAAGTTAATCTTAATTATATTGGTGTTATATGACAATTTTGTACAAAACGGTATGCATTTTTTTCTAATGTGATTTGGGCAAATGTTTCTCGCAGATAAAAGATCAAAGATAAAACACAGATAAAAGCCAAAATGTATTTTACAACATACATGTAGATCCCCAGCATCCTTATTAACAAAAGTGCTTTTTAGGATTTCACAACAATTTTAACTTATCTTTAAAAATAGTTTTGATAACTATTTGAAAAAATTATTTTAGAAAAAGTCTACTCACACAAAATTTTCAAGCGTTCTGGACATTTAGATTGTTCTTTATATAAAAATGGATTTTACTCGTTCATAATTGTTTGCTGGAAGTTGTTTACATGCATTAAAAGATGCATCGAAAAAGGTAAATTATATTTTTTGAATATACACACATAGACTGGAAAATAATTTTGATGAGAAATAATTATGCTTAAAAATACCATATTACTATTTTATAAGTAAGTTCTATCTATGTATATATTGACTTTTTTCAATACGTGTTTTCATTACAGGGTGTTTCTTTTATATAGACGGGTTAATTTTACAAAAGCGATTTATGTGACATTAGAAAATAAAGAAAGAGCACAAAAATTAAGAGCACAACAATTTCAACAGTTAATGCATACAATTTTTGGCATCAGTCTGCATCAGTCATAATTTTGCTCCTTAGTCATGCTTTGAAAATGCCGTGTTAATAGTTTTTAAGTATTTTTCTTTTAGATGGTTTCATTTTTAATACGCTTTTGCAACACAGGCGGTTGATTTTTAAAATAAGGGTTGATTTTACATACTTTATTTTCCCTGACTTCCCTGACATGTGGCCACCCTGTATAATAATAAAAAAAGGTTTATTACGTTTGGATATAACAGTCCAGCATACAGGACGTACGTGATTGCCTCATTATCTGGATTGACAACCTCTGAATGGAGCAGTTACGAGACAGTCTATCTTTTGCGTGGAGGGTCTTCACTCGAATCCGCCCGACAAAAGTTGCAAAACATTCCTTCGCCCATCTAATCTTCTGACCAAATTCAATTAAATTTTATAGTAATAAACGTAACATTAAGAATTTTCTTACTTTAAGAAAATAATCTTACTACGAAACCTTTATTCCGATTTGAAATTTAAAGTTTAATAAATAAAGTACCGTAGAATAAGACCCTGAAAAAAATTTGGAACGAATGTGCATCTAGAATCTTGTTTTCTTTGAAATCTATTTTAAAGAACTCACTCGACAAACTGCAAAAAAATTATTTTGGTAGAAATTGATCCAGGCATTTTCTTAACAGATTTGAAAGTTGTTTTTCTTTTAAAAAGAAGCTTATTAAAATTACGAGAGGTTTGTTGCGGCAGACTTGAAAAATTGTTAACTTGTTAGGCATTTGAGTTCGAAAATAACAAAAAACATGATGCTTCATATTTTGGCTACTTACTTGGTCCGATTCATTGATATTTCCTCAAAAATTTATAGAATTGCGAAATTTATGCGCCCTCAATAGAACTTTTCATTGTAGATAACATTTATACATTTATTTCATTTCTATAAACAGAATAATTGTTAAAAGTGACGTATGTTATTGTACTTGATTGGTTAACATCAGCTGTTATAATTATAGCAAATGCGATATCAACCAATATAGCTTTTTGCATTTTCTACTTATTAGGTGCCTATTTGGCGAATGTGTAAATTATGATGAAAATAGAGCTTAAAATATTCATAAACAATTTTATAATAATATCCAGCGTCATTAATGGCAATCTGTTGTATATGAATATTATCATCCATATGAAAAATATGGTTCCAAGAAAAAAAATACTTAACAGTAAAATAAGTATAATTAAGGCATTCTACACCGTAAACATACAGCAGAAGCCAGCATTTTTAAATTCACGTGTTCGTAACAATTAAAAAAAAAGAGAAGTTTTATCGACTCAGTAAAAATCTCCATTCTATACGTGAATTTCTTAATTCTATATTATAGGTTTTCAAAGATATATCAGTGAATGGGTCCAACGCAAAGATGGTAACAGAAATATAAAAACTTAAGAGTTTTCGCTATTGTTTAATTCAAATAAAAAATTGATGTAACTTTCTTGTGGAATTCGGCCACGAGAAAGATTTTTTGCCTTAAAAATCCAGTAAGTTTAACTTTTAAAAAAGAGAAACCTTTAAATCGGTTTAGAAATTGTAATTGAAAATTTATTGTAAGATATAAAATGTGAATTGGGCAAGATATGCATAGACAGGATAGGGGGAAGATCGATCCTCAGCTTAACACAATAATAGGCTCTGAAGATTTAATCTCTCAAGAGCTGCGACAATTACTTAAATCTTTTTGCCCGTCGCCGGTTGATGCTTATACCTTGTAAAGATATAAAGGCTAATAGCGGATGATTGCCGAGGGTGGACACTGCAGAAGGAAATGCAAAGCACTCAAATGCTAATTTGTCTGTCGTCATTTATTGAATTTATTCGAGGGATGGTGTCGTGCTGTTCGCGGTGAGAGAGCAAGAAGAAAAGAGGAAATGAGTCTCTCTTCGTAAAGTGCACGACCGTCCCTCCGAGAGACTATATTCACCATTTTCATGAATGGAAGCACGTGGCTGGCACGTTCGACGTAAACGTAAATCTAGCCAGATGCTATCTATACGTGAAAAATCTCCAACATTGGAAAATTGTTTTAAAATATTTTTAAAATCATATTTATTTATCAAAGGATAATAAAAACTAAAAACACAAAAATTTTCTATGGGTGAAAAGCTGAGGAACGTAATTTTTCACACATTCTTCCCAGTGAATTGCAACATTTGATATTGACAGAGAGTAGAGGAAGTTTGCGTTTGACAAGTAAATATTCTCTTGTCTGTGGTCCTAAGTTTATTTATCATTGTTAAATGGCCCAATGCCTGCCAAGCACACTTCCGTAAGCTGGTTACAGGTAAAAAGGTATTCGGAAGGATCAGCGCGGCAAAATGATGTTTTGATTCGTAGACCAGGACCACGTGGTTCTGGGGCTATTGTCAACAACCGAGTGGGGACTTCCGGCTCATTCTCCCGACGACTTCCGCTATTTCTTAAAGAAGCCTATTCAGCTATTATTTCACTACTGCCGGAGACTAATTCGCTTCCATGGGTTTTTCCTTTACATCCGGGGAAAATTTGCTCGCAAAGGAAAATCCCACATTTTCCAAACCTGCAAAGGATAATTTATATTTAACGACTGTATAATTTCTATGCTGTATAATTTAGGTTAAGCGGAATTTACAGCAGCAGAATTTCCCTCCGATCACTTCCGGCTCTTTTTTAATTTTCTGAATATTCGAATTTAAAAAGTAAAAACCCTGAAACACTTTCTACAACTTCTGTCGCAACTTGTGAATTGGATAAAATTGAGTTTATCCTTGAGATAAAATGGGTTGAAAGTGGCGGTAAAATGTTTCAGTTTAGCACGATTCGTGAGGTTTCGCGGATCCCACGTACTGTCGTAACTAACGTAGTACAACGTCTACACCTACTTGCCGGACGGAATCCATTCACCTGCTGCAGGATGGGTGATGGCGCGCTTCCAAATTAAGCTTCAGTTGTTAAATTACGATTGCAAACCAATGGGAAAGTGTTTTTCCATTCGAAACGAATGACTTTCGTAGAAACAATTTTTGAATTGAATTTAATTAAGTTCGCTATCTTTAAAGTATAAATTCATAAATTTCAATTTGAATGGAAATGATATACACAATTTTGATTTTAAAGAAATGAAAATTTTAAATCCTTCCACTTTAAGAAAGAGTTCAAACTTCAATCTCTGAACATTTTTAAATATAGACAGTACTGAAAAATTTTAAACAAATTTTAATTTAACATTTTTTTATTCTGATTTTCAGTATGATTCTTGAGAGTTTATGGACTATTTTGATGGTTTATGGATTGTTTACATTTTTATCTTGAATTCCTTTGCATTCTTTCGAGTTTTCTTCAACTCATCTCTTCTCAAAATATAAATCAGCGATAAGCATAAAGCTAATTAAAATTAGTTTAACATTGTCAAATGAGCGAAATTTAGTTGTTAATTAGCTGTTCTTTCGAAGTCTTTTGAATTATTTTCTATTCCCTTGACATTTTTGGAATTCTCTTGAATTCTATAGATTAATCTGAATAAATTAGGCCATATTGTAGTAGAAAAGTAACGCCTGCTGTACACATTTTACACTAAAATATGGAAATCTATCATATTGCTGCTACTTTATTGGTTAATTGATACAACAATTTTTCTTATTAGTGTTACACTACCCGATTTGTTGAAGTAACAATGCGGGTAGTGATATCAACAAGAAAAATGATTATGCAAGCCAATAAAGTAACAGCGGTATATTTTACAAACCAAAGTAGTTGGTAGTTTGAAATCCTTTCCGTTCTTTTAATTCTTTTGAATCCCTTTGAATGGCCTATAGTTTATTTGAAGTCATATTGAATTTCCTTCAATTCATTATATATGAATTGTTTTTACTTTTTTTGTTTTGAGTTTCTAACAGGCATTTAAATGCAAAATTTAGGTTCTTGGCCCATAACCTGCTACTTTTTCTGACAGGGAGTAGTTACCCTGTTTTTTCCAGGCAAACGTCACGATACCTCGCTTTCGTGCACTCTTGGAAAGAAAATAGGATATCTTGGTCGGGGAACTCGTAAGTCCGTATACGCAATTCGCACAACGATCTGCCAAAAAAGAGATATAATGTTTGTGAGTGTCAGGGTCCACATTGGATTTTGCTTGAGGCTGAATAATAGAGTTCCACGACACAGTCTCACTCCTCTCCGAAATCTCAAAAGCAAAAAAAAAGTACCCTGTATTTGCCGTGGAAGGAAAGTTGCTTGATTCGTTCACTTGTGACAGGTACTGCTGGACTTGAAAGAGTTTTACAGCTGACTCGACTTTAATTGCACCTTAATGTCATTCCGCAAAGCGAATTTAGCGTTAAATAATAATTATGTCCTACCTGAATACCTGCACGTATTTTCGCTTTAATGTATTGCCCTTTTTCGAGAGTCATAAACGTCACGCCAATGTCGGCATTAAACGTCCCCGTGACTTCTTCAGATAATTTACACCCTCGCCTGGCATTAATACGGTGCTTTGAGACGTTAGAGTTTAGAGAGTCACTTACAGAGTTCAAGATGAATTTATTCCGGAGGTAAATTTAAGTTAAATAATATTATAGTGTGAAAATCGAGATGGGCCCATAACCTATCACAGGTTATCCTTGATGACCTTGAATCTCTTTTTTAAAGGTATATGGATATTCGACTATATATTGATAATTGACATTCAGCATGTTTGTATAGAACAAAATAATATATGCACATATACAAATTAGTATGCTTTGTAGGTAGCTGATCATAAAAAAAGTGTGCCCAGTAGAAGAACATGAAGAAATGTGAAAATCTGCATTGTTCTCTAAAATTCAAATTTCGAGCGTTATCTCATGAATACACCTTGTAAGGTAAACAGCTACTGGGAGTGTTGCGTATGCGATGCTGCACCCAGGGCCATAAAGTATCTCCTTAATATAATACACACACATATACACATAACACAAACACATAACAACACACCCACACACACGCACGTGTATCAACAACCGAAACCGTATTCGGCTACTGGGTTTACGCAGTGACGTCCTAGCATTGTGTCCGAGACGCAGGTAAACCCGCACGTCTTTTCTAAAATCATGTTACGCCTACGATCTTATTCATTTCCTCATCATTTCCATTAGCACCAGGTGCCTGCTTTTCACACATTTTTCCAAAGCCTCCTTTTCACAAGGAATGATCAATGGGCTTCAAGAAGAATACCAATTGCTTTTTCAAAAGTCTATCGATGATATCCTCAAGTTCTTTCGTTCCTTCCAAATTACGAAAAATATTTTGCCCCTATTTCCATAGCAAAGCAGCAGGCTTCGAAATGTTCTATGACTCTGGTAAAAAAAAAGTCAAAAGTGGCCTCTCAGAAAGAATTAAAAATTAAGAATCTAAGAATTTTACACTTGTTTGTAATGTTGAATTTTGCTTTCAAATTTTAAGAATTTGATCATTTTCGCCTTACAAGTGTATAAAATTCAATTATTGCTAGATACTGTTTGATTTCAAATTTAAAGCCATGATGATGACGTATCAATTGTAAGTTCTAAGTGTTCAAAATAAATTGAATAATTTAAAATGGAATCATTTTGCTTTAAAAGCTGTCAAACTTGAATGATTTCAAATTCAAATTGTTTCGAGAAGAGAAATTTCAATCTATTTTAAGTTCAAATGGTTCAAAATGTAATTATTTTAAATTAGAAGCTTCTGAAATCGAATAATTTCAAATTAAACTCCTCTGAAACAAAATTCAATTCAAAGCGTATATATAATTATATAATAATATATGCCAAAAACATGTGGCTTTTAAATTTAAATAAAATATTGTTCAATTTAAATTTTAAATTGTAAAATTAATTACTTCAAGCTGTAAGCTTGAAATGTGCTGAAAGGTGCTGTAAGCTGCGAAATACGCTGATCGACTATGTATTTATTAATAATGATGAAAAATGGTCGATATAAAAACTTTGAAAAATGGGAAGCAACAGAAAATAGCATGGAAATTTCAAATCTTACGACGCAAAATTAATTGATTATCGCATTCAAAAATTTGTCTGGCAAAGAAATATCTATCATCAATAACGTACATAACGATGTTATAACCAATGTAAATGATGCTCTTAGAAATTTGTAATTTAGATTTTATGACTGAAATAAATATTTAATTTTCCTATCTGAGAATTTCTTCTTACTCAAAGAAATGTCTGTCGAAGTATTTCTTTCATTTTGGAACACATTTTCTGAGTGTACCGCTTTCTTCTGGGTAGTCGTTAAGACTTTAACGTCCTTGGAAGGACATTGAGGAAGATTTCGAAATGAGAACGAAGCTGTAAACTGGAGAATGTCTCGTGTAAACCGTAAAGTTGAATCTTGCAGCCAGTCGCCATAAAGGTTTTCGAAATATAAGGTGAGAACTGATAAACGTAAATTGCGGGACACTGCTTAGATTTGGCTGCACAGTGCACGCAATGCAAATTCATGCGCAAAAATCTCAGCTCTTTGAGAAGTTGAGTGCCTTCGGACAAGATGTTACTGGTAGGCACATATATTGACCTTTAACGATCACCCGTAATGCAAGATAATTTCTGGCATTATTGAAATGCACTGCAAAATCTTCAGAGCTCAAAGAGAAACAGGTCGTGCTTACTCTTGACTGCTGATCGATCTTTCTCTAGGAAATTAATGTTAATGTATTCCTTGGAAAGTTTACAGGAAGCAGGACCAGTCTCTCGGTAGATTCAGTGCCCGATAAAGAGATTTTATTATTTCGTTCTCTGAAAAATTTCGGTTCTGAAATAACATGGATTTTTATAGAATTATCGTCATTCCACTCTACTGACGTAATTACAGAAATTCTAGTTCAGAGGTTAATGTTCCTGAAAAGAGTTTTCATAATCCAGGCTAAAACTACTTTGAAATTAAGCATTTAAACCCTATAAGCAATTATAAATTTGACAATTGTATACATTAAATATACTTTATATGATAACAATTTAGAGGATTTTCTTCCAAACAATAAATTCACAGTCATTTTCACTTGCCAAGATTTATAGAATTTTATTTTCAAAGAAAAATAAGAAAGGCCGTATTTAGGATCACCGAAATTCGGTGAGCACAGGACAAGTATTTTCGTCGAGCGCAAGGAAACTGGAAAGTGCAGCTAGGTTCACCGATATTCGGTGAGCGTAGCACAAATATTCAAATAATAATTTGAAATGTTTTCAACTGTCCAGTGTCGTCTAATTTATGAATATGCGAATTTGAAATGAGTTGAATATTGAAAATAATTCGAAGCGTCTCGGCTCACCGAAAATATTTGTGGTACGCTCACATTAAAGCTCATATTAAAGCTTCCGATTTAAAAATATACAATGATCTTAAAAACTTCGAACTTTAAACGTTTCAATTTGATAAATTTAAATTTTTAATATAGATTTAGAATTATTCCTTTTTCAATTTTAACAGCCAATTATTATTTAATTTGATATAATTAATATAGTTTAGTTTTTAAAAACTTTGATTAATTTTCGGTTTACACTTCATGAACTTAGAACATGTTACTCTCAAAATTGTTGGATTTTAAACACTTTTAATGTTTAACTGTTCAAGTCTTAATGATTATTGTGATATCAAGGTAGACAATGTAAAGAGATTAAATAGGTTTTTATACTTAAAAATGTATTATTTCCGGTTTTTTTTGGTTAACTTCCAGCCAGGTATTGTGATCCAAATCAGATTGGAATCAGGTATTCAGAAGAGAAAAAATGATTTAGAAATCATACATAAATTTTATTTAAAAAATTTCATCAAAATTACTCTTTCGATGACAATTTAGCCGTCAGAGATTTATGGTAGTTCAACAAGATGATACTCTATAGTCTATCTGACTATTTAATGGGAATTAGAAGCTTGTTAATGTTGACAAGTTAAACCTTACTCTTTAAGTGTCGCAAATTGTTTTCGAAACCGTGTTTCTTGGCCGGCACTAAAAGTAATTAAGGGGCCATTCACTCAACACGTGATACATTTTTCATTCGCGAGTATGAATGAAGCCGGTTTGTAAGCGCCATGAAAGAGTTTGCACAACCGTCTGATTTAAAATACGAGATCGACGGATTCGAGTACGGCAGCACAAACGCCTTACATATATACAAAACATAAATAGATATCCTTCTGTTGGAGATACCTGAGCAGATGACAAAACGAAGTAAAGGGAGAGACCGAGATTGGTACAGTAAGGCGTTTTTGCTAACGTGTTACCAAGCCCTCAGCTTCCGGTCTAATCCCTATATTTGATGGAGCAATATCGGAATAACTTCGACATTAAGAAAATAGTCCATAAAGTCAACCTGTTTTTCCGATAAAAACAATATTTTGAATAGGTCTCTGATGCGAGTCATATCTCGAAATTAAAACTGATCTGCGGGTATTCTTCAAACAGTGAAGTAAAATATCAGCAAAGGTTCAATTAAATTTATTGATATTTTAGAGAACGGGGAAATTTAAAAGTTTCTTTTTTTCAGCTTGGTGAAGAAGATCTGCCAGAATGTGCCTCGAAAAATCAAATTTGCAGTAAAGTCGATTTGTATGGAGCACCATGGGTTGAAAGATTCTGCCGCTGTCCAGGTGGTCGTGCATGTCCTAGCACACCTAATGCTGACGATGGTCACACCCTTGAAGACAGATCAAAACAGTACAAGTTTTGTGAAGCTGTGATGAGAATACCTTACTGCCATTACTTTAAGTGAGTAGAGTCAATTTTTTTGTTTTCAAACATTTTTGTTCACAATTAGATGACATATTTTCAGTTTATTTGCGTCAAACGTATATTTGATTTACTCCAATTTTCATGTAGGCTCTCTCAGTGAGTTAATCAGGTTATCGTATTGCTATTCGAATGCTCACTGCATGTTTATATTTTTTATAGAGATACATCATTGATTGTGTAATAAAGATTTTATTTATAGGGATGTCACGTGGTCATTGCAACCGTATGGAGGGCCAAATAATACGACTGTCCAACGTGTTTTCTGCAGGTGTCGTCCAGGAGGTGTTCCTTATTTATTGCGAAGGGATCTGTCTAAGACAGAGAAGGGAAATTACGCACCATTCGCGCCAGTTTTCTATTTTGGCTGTTCTCCCCAAAGTGTAAGTTTAAGTTACGAAACAAGTTTTTCAATTTTAAACAGGAATATTTCAAGGCCTCGTTCAGTATAGTAGTAGCGGTAGACCTGGCTCAGAAAGTATGGATTTTTTGGTATATTCTTTGTAACTTAAAAATGCTTTTAGTTTCAGGTACGAAGTATTTTTTTTAAAAATTGTTCCTCTCGAGGAGTCCTACAAAAAATTCCTTGTTCATTTTTTTATATTTCGCACCATTTTTTGCATATGCCCAAGACACACACACACACATGTATATGCACTATGTTTTTTCAAAAAAGGTTCGGTATAAAATATCAAATTTGGACAATTTTCTTTGTTCAGCTGGTTTAAGGATAAACTATCACCTAATAAAAATAATTCGAGATATTTTTGGTATCAACTAAATACCATTTCAAACGACGACTGCGAATCTGACTCTGCGAACTGATAAAAATTTCATTTTTGTGGTCTACATAAAAATATTTTCTATTCATGATTTATAAAGAATTGATTGAGCAAAGTCTAGCAAGGAAAGAGAGTGAAAAGTTCTCAAAACGTTGCTTAAAACCCTTTATATATTTATTTTCAGACTTATCTTTTATACGTTATTTTTGATCAAATGTATGTAAATTCTTATTCGAAAAGTATCAGGTTTCAAAATAAAATATGATGCAGATAGGTTTAGTTCTCATTTTAAAAAAGGCCCAATAATTGAGAAAGAAGTATAATATAAAGCTTGTAAAAAAATTTTCAAAAATTTGTTCGGGGACGAAAAAATGTTTAAAAGTGCAAGTTATTGTGAAATTTATGAGCGTAAAAAATAATAGAATTCTAAAATAAGAAAAAATTAAACTTCATTTCATTTCAGTTTAAAATAAAACCAAGAGTCCGGAAGCCAAAAAGAGGATTAGGAAAGATCAGTGTAAAACCAAATGTCATGCCGGTAAAGATGCTAATGCAAATAAACCATCTAATTTTTATCGTTATACTTCTTTCTTGCATGAAATAATTTAGTTTTCATCATAATTTTTTTTAGTTCTTGATTTTATTTTATTTCATTATATATTATATTAAGATTAAATTCTCATTATTTGAAGAAAAATCAGAAAGCTCACTGATAGGAGTAAAAAAGCTTTATTGATTTATTAGTTGAATATTGCATGATTGTTTTAGCCTAAATTTGGTCAAATTTGTTTGTTAGATACAATTTTTTAGCCTTTTTTGTCCTTGGTTGACAAATATTTGTAGGTTCCTAAAATACTTTTAAGAATTTCTAAAATTTGGAAATCAGTATATGAAAATTTGATTGAATTCCACTCAGAAAAAATGGTCTTGAAACTAAAGCATCGTTTTCCGGCCTGTTTTGTTTTAAACTTCATGAATATATTTTTGACACAAAGAGAATCATTCTCTTTGTGTCAAGAAACATTCTTTTTTCTCACGAGAGGACATTTCGCGCAGTATTATAAATCGAAAAATGCATATTTTGAGCATTCAATAAAATTATTCATTCAACTCTAAATAGTCAAAACATTTTTCACCTGCAATAATAATTTTCTTCTCTTGACAAAAAATGTAACATAGATTATTACCCTTTATTAAGGTGTTTTGTAGAATAAATTATACTTTTTGAAGGTTCTTGTAAACGTTTGTGCACCAGGACATCTTAAATCCTAAAAATGGTCTCAAAAATCAGTAATTCAAGAATACAAACGTATTAAGCATAGAGTTAAATTTTATGGAACTTCATTTTTCTTTTTCACATCGAAACCGACATTTGCATCAGTTTATCGTCGTCGTAATCAGCCTATCAAAACGTCATTCTCAACAAAGTCTCAGTAAATTATGTAAAAATAGTTGAGTTTCATGAATATTATTTTTAGCAAGTGATTGAAAATATTTACGAAATTGGATTTTTATACACTTATTAATAGTAATTTTACAAAAGAAGGACAAATGCACCAATTTGATGTGAACCGATTGCTTTGTTTTGTTAGTGCAGAGCACTGTTATATACAAGCAAATTAAATGTGTGTTAAGAATTCTGAGATATTTGAAGGGCTTCATGGAAAATCTGTGTGACAAATTTAATTTTATCTACAATTTCCAACCAAATTTTTGGATTTAAATAGACATTGAAAGCTCTAAAAGTATTTGGTCTTTCAAGTAAAATTGTTCCTAGAGTAGGCAATTGTTTCCCTGGACCCTTTCATTACTACATACAATAAAATAATTTAACAATTGACATTTATTTTGCAGAAAATGAAGTGTGCGCACAAGGAGCCATGCAAACTTTTCACTGTTAAGAAAAGGAACAAGCCAAATGCAGCAATAGAAGATGTGAGTGTTTCTGCGTTGTGTCAATGTTCGAAAGGACTCAGATGTCCGAGAAAACACACCGACCCAGGAACTATGCCTTCGAGATCCTATCCAGGAATGGACATCAAAACTTATGCTGCCTACTGCACACCACCACATCATTCCAATCGGTCAGAGGTTTTTAAACTCAGATAGAAAATACTTTATTTGAAATAAAAAAAGAGAAGGATGTAAATAATCTTGGCGGTAAAACTCTGAAAAATTTTGCCTCAAGATTTCCCGAGTATTTTGATGCTTCTGGGAATATTGGGGCAAATTCCAGCCCAAACATGAATGCACCCGGATAAGAAGGAAAGTTTTTATTTTATAAATTGATTGCATGATTCGAATGACTCGGGACTTTGCTCAAAGCAAATATGGGAGTAATATAATGTATTTAGGGAATTCTTTGATATAGGATACGTGTGAATGCATGTTTTGTTTCTCGTGAGTAAATGAAGAAAAACGATATTAGAAATAAGGTTACAAATAAGGAACAAGTGTTGAAATTCGCTTTTTCGATTTCTGATTTAATATTTTTTAGAAGGCTCCAAACCGTTTCATTTAAACAGAAAATCGGCGATTAGTTACCAAGAGATGGCATTTCCCTCTGTACCGACAGTTGGTAAGAAATTAAAAATATGTACGATTTTATCATAGAATTTAAGACTAATGTTGAAAGTATGTGTTAGAAATCAGAAAAGCGAAATATTTTTGTTTTTGTCGACGAATCCGTTAAAAATTTTTAAAAAATGATTGAAAATGTATAATTGTATAATCTGGTCTTCCAGTATCTTTTCCTTGTTATAATATAAATCTGTTTAACAGTTTATGCTTAGTGTGTTTTATTTGTACAGTTATTAATCTAATATTATTATTTTTTTATTATGTAAACTATTGAACTATTATTATCAATTGATCGAATTGAGGCAACTTTATGTCTAAGTACTACTACATGTACATAATAAAATGGTTATAGGATAAGGCTATTATTTTATTATATTTTGTTAGTAATTTAGTTTTTTGTAAGCTTCATTTTTAACTTATCCGTTTTTAAAAAATGAATTGTAGTTACTACATCGATAAAGCGAATTATAATTTTCGACTGACTCGACAGAGGGAGCCAAAATGTCCTATTGGAAAAACCAACTTGAAAGTATTAGATTTTTATATACAGCACCTGATAGCACATACGAAATTTGTATAATTTATTGCTTAAATAGAAGGAATAAAACATAGATACCCTTTAAGGGTTAGTTTAAAACAATATCAAATTTTATTTGATAAATGTTTGTAAAGAATTGTCAATAAAAATTATTTAAATGATTGTGGTGAATGATTCTATTAAGAAAAAAGAGAAAATTCCACAAAATAAATTCCTTTGTCATTTCCAGCGTTATTAGACTACTTTTAATAATTGTTATTTAATGTTTTTTTTAACCTTTTCGGGCTTACACATCCATTTTATTTTGGAATCCGTCAGTCCAATGATCATCTATATGTTTGTACTGTACAGGGGTGTTCGAGGTCGCTGAATATTAACTTAAGCTTAAAATTTCATAATTCAAAATCTGCAATATATGAAGCAAAATACGAAAAATTAAGAAATTAAATTAATATGATTTTAGTTTATTATTACAAAGAGAAGTATGGTCTCATAGAGAGAGAAAAAAATATGATGCTGGCAAAAAACTAAAAATAATTTGTAAATAAAAAATCAACTTTATTCCACTCGTGTGATTTTATTTTTTCGATTGGGTAACTTACATTTCAATGAAAAAGAACCCGGTGACATGCATTATATTGAAGAGAAGCTTCTTTCACAATTCTTGATTGAATGAATTGGAAAAAACTCTTTACGAAAATGAAGGGTAATAAATAATCATAAAACATTGAAGAATTGATTATTCAATACTCGGTTTCCAAGAAATATGGGGAATCTAGATCGACTATAAAAAATCTGCAGAAATTGAATCCTGTGAAATCTTTCGTAAACCCATCAATTAACTTGGAATTTTTAAGGTTAAAAATCAGATAGACAATGTTAATGTTAAAACTAAAAAATGCACCCCCCCACGACTTTAAGAACTATGATCAGGGAGAGTTTCATTACGAATAACCCCCCCCCCCCAGTCACAACCATCACTCTTTCCAGGAGATCACCCGAATAAAAATGCTTCGACTTGAGGTCGACTTGAATTGTTTCCAATCAAGACATGCTGAAGTCGAAAAGGCCGACTTGAGCATGCCTCAGTTTTGAGACGGAGCCAGACTTCAATTTATGGCTTGAAGACAAGTTTCTATGTCTTAAAGACATAAATTTATCTCTTGAGACGAATTTTTATGACTCCAACACGTGCGGTTTATAACTTCGAGCGTATACCTGCCCTAACAAAAACGGTAAATCGAACAGGCATAAAAGCTAATCTTTGTTAATGGTTAAACAATCTTGTATATTTTATACAATATATATTAAATCAACTTATTTACCGATTGTTATTTGTATTATACTTGTTTGACGATGATACCGAAAATGTAGTTTGTTTCTAGGCATTTCTAACGGCTTAGGAGATCTTTCTAGAAAGTTGCAAATTTTTTTTTGAAGAAAATTTTTAAGGGTTATACTAGTTTAGACCCACCGATTCTGAATGTTTAAATTAGAAATAACTAATTTAATAATTACAAATTTTTCATTCATCAATTTTAATCTCATTTATGAGCCAAAAAAGGTTCGATAATCTCAGCCAAGACAAGGCTCGTCTTGAGTCAAATAAACGTCGTCTTAGCCGAGATAAGGCTTGACTCAAGACAAGTAAATGCCGTTTTACCTGTCGTGGCCATAAAAGTAAGACGAAGGCCTATGTCTCCACTCAGTTTTTAAACGCAGCCAGACATCGATGTCTTAGAGACGAACTCAAGGCATAACCAAGTCGAACTCAAGTCGAAGCATTTTTACTTGGGACGACTTTTATATCTCTTCTCAGGGGAAAAGTGAGTTAGCCGAAACCATGGACATAGGAAACACGGGACTAGGTATGCCATCCTAACTTGGCGAGCGGGGTTAAATCCACGGGAGGGGGGAGGATTTCAAGAGTGGGTAGAGCCGCCATCTTACGATGTGCCATTTGATTATGCGCACGAGCATTTTTGCCGACAAACTGTGCATGAAAATATAAACAAGTGGGCGCTGCCATGTTTGTCGCGGGACATCCAAAGGTGGCGGACCTCCCCCCTCATTGCATCAACCCCGCAATGGCATGCCTAGTCCCTTGTTTCCTATGTCCATGGCCGACAGTCACCGCCAGGCACAACCTTCCCCCTTTTCATGTCACGACCTTTGTGATGAACCCTTTTGAATCTCTCGTGTGTGGGGGGGGGGGGAGCAGGAGGACACCCCTATAACTGGTTACAGAAATAATGTTGGTCATACCCCTAACCCTTGCCAAAGTTTCGTGGAGGCGAGAAAACACCACTGTGACTGGTCACATAAATAATAGTCGTCACACAACTAACCCTTTTCACAGTCTTGCGGGAGGCGGTACGGTCCCCCGTTACTTTCACAAATGTAATGTTCGTTAAACACCTAAACCCTTTCTAACATCTTAGGGGAGGCGGTAAGGACCTCTGTTACTTGTCACAGAAATAATGTCATCACACAGCTAAAACACTGGAACTTGGATTTGAGCAGGGTTGTGATTCTGGCCAAACATAAACATCACGGCCGTATCCATGCCGGAAAAAAGGAAATAATCGGAAAGGCCGCTTCGGAAAGATTCAGAAAGGTTTCGGAAACAATTCAAAAAGGGTTCGGAAAGAGAATTGTAAAGGGCTATGTGAACTTTGCTTCCGTTTCTTTCCGAACGTCGAGCTGTCCCACGAATATTTCCGATTCTTTCCGATCAGAACAGAGTGTCCCTATAGTTAGCTTCTATTTCATTATATTTATATATTTATTTATTGAACACACACATACACACACACACACACACGTTCAGAAAGTAATCGGAAATGTTGAGAGAGAAGTAAATGGAGTGGGACCCTTCGCGAAAGTTCGGAAAGGCATCGGGAAGCTTCGGAAAGAGAAGGCGTTCGGAAAGAAACAGAAGCAAAGTTCACATACAAATCGGAAAGGATCGGAAGGGTAATTTCTTTCCGATTAATTCCGATTCTTCCGCTAGGGATCTATAAACACTGAGAGTGATCTGACGCAACGTGACGCAGTTATCCAGTTAGGGTTAGGGTACAGTGCTTTATCGCTATGATACTGATTTTTCACGCATCACCGAACACGACACATCCTCCCACAGCTCCTCTCAGCAGAAACCGTCAAGAGAAATCAGTTCTCGAAACGAACATAGCCATTTTACTGAAATTCGGGTTCCAGTGTACTTTCAGTGACACCCCTAACCCTTCCCAATGTGTTTTAGGCTGTAATACCAACTAGAAAAAAAGTTGAAATCTCAGTTTTTTTAAAAAAGTGACTTACAAGTTTTTACGTTGAAAACGACATTTTAAGATATTTTAAGGTCATATTCTTTCTCAGTGCATCAAAATACATTGACTTACAACTATCCCGCTTTTCACGAAAAACAGCCGGCAAAGGGCTATCTTATATCTGCTGTTTTCTAAGCTTAAAGAAACTACGTTAATTCTAATTGAATTCATAACTCAATATAAATAAAAAATGTATTCCTTTACTGTCTATCATTTAGAGCATTCTCTTTAGTTTCCATTTTTTTCATTTGCACAGTAAACCTCAGGAATAAATTTTATCTTTCAAAAAGATAAAAACGTTGCATTACATTTATCTAACGAAAGATAAAATTTATCTGAAAAAAAGATAAAGTTCATCTGACGTAAATATTTTTTTGACATAGGTTATGTGTCAGACAAAAGTAAGGGACTGAAGATATCTGAGTAAAAACCTTCAGCCAACTTCAGTCCCTTACTTTTTTTTTTTGAATAAATCTTCAGTTATCTATCGACTCTGATGTAGACTTCAAAAATTGTAAACAAACACTATTTGGTATAAACTAACCAAAGTGCAGACTGTGTATTCAGTAAGTGTAGGTGAGTGATTTTTGGGTTTAAAATTAGTGAAATAAAGTAAGAATATTTAAAATTGAATATCGCGAGGATTTTGAAATTTATGAAGTACATTTTTTCTGTGAAAATTGACGCAGCCGTCTGACATATAACCTATGTCAAAAAGACATTTACGTCAGATAAACTTTATCTTTTTTCAAATGAATTTATCTTTCGTTAGATGAACGTGATGCAACGTTTTTATCTTTTTGAAAGATAAAATTTATTCCTGGGGTTTACTGTGTGAACATTTTTTAAACTTCGGACTTATTGACATTTCATATTTAAAATGTAACAACTGATAATGGTATACACTGTACATCGAAGCACAGATGTAACCTCTAAACAGGCGTTGTACGCCTGAAAATGACAACCCGTCCAACGTTTGCATGGAAGCCTGTACAATGTACATGCATACATGCATTTAGACCAGGATATAGTAACAGAAAAACAGAAATGATTATTTCGTGTATGCCAATTTAAGTGGTAAATATTATAGATATTTGACGAGTTATGAGCAAATAAAATAAGACAGCTTGCTTGCACCAAAAGTATAATTAAATTAACAATTTGTGAGAAAACATAGATGTTTGAAAAGATTAATATTTACACTAGATCTGACCTATAGTCCGATAGAATGCACTAACTGATTATTCCGTGTTAATATAAAATCTAATCCAATTTCGAAAAAGTACAGCCAACATGTGTACACGCCGTAATCGTTATGTTAAGTACTTTTTCATGCTTTACACGATAATAATAATAATAATTCTGTAAAATGGCATACGCAAACTACTTCATTTGAGAAGTCAATTTGTTTTCCAAGTCTCATTCATTATTTAAGGTTTCATACAAATGAAAACGGTATGCCAATAGCTTCCGCTAGATGAACTTTGTAGAATGTTTTACAAACACCACTTTGCATACGCTAACTAAAGGATCAAAAATATAAATTTTTTCTTACAAATTGATATTTTTATTTTATTTTGTTCTATTTTTTATTTTGTTTCACCTTGCCTAGTATTAATATTATGAAAGTATTAATACATATTATTACATTTTAGTCTGTGAATAGTCTATTACATAGCAAGGAGGAGAGAAAAAATTGCCCGAGCTATGAAGGTGAATCAAGCGCATGAAAAGGCACTAAAAAGGAAATGTGGAAGTTACCCATAATTCCATTTACATTCTTACATATTCGAACATTTTGGATGATTTTTGTATCATTTTATATGCAGGTCCACGCATGCCACTTCAAAAGTGTTTTTTAAAATATTTAATTTATTTTGTTCAATATTAAGGTCAAAGACTTTTATTCGGTAAAGGGCCTCGCAGATTATTATTTATTATTATTATCATCGTTATACCATTAGGTCACCTTTCGCGATACGGTTCCAGCCTCGTTATACTACCGAAGATCTAGGAATTTATATGGTAAAAGTATAAATTAAGGGATGTGTAGGAGAAGGGATAAATTTGAGATCAATCTAGGATTCCCGTGCTACTTATTCAAACAGCACATTCGTTTCGCAACATCGCTCTGATACGACACTTACCAGGCTTATGTCAGTGCCATATATAAGCATCTAGTTAGTTGTAATGTAGGCGGGTGCCGTGAAGCTAGACACTCTGGCGGTCAGCCAAAGAGGAAACACACCCGTATTTATTTGTTAAGGCAGTACTCCGAATCCGGCCATCTTCGCCGAGTGTTTTTGGATCTCGGTGTGTTTGTTGTTACCAACGTCTTGAGAATATACCTCTCAGGTGCTAGGCGAAATATTGCAGCGACCACCGACAGAGTCCCCGGTAGGTGCCTCAAGCGCAATGAAATCGTTGACTCATTTTCGAGTCTTCACAATCGACTTCGAATCTCAAGGCTAGTCCTCTAGACATGGAGCCTACACCTTGGTACGTAACCAGCCTCTTTCTGAGAGGACCTACAGTTTAAGGTGGGTTCCAAACCACCGGAGCCCCGTTTGAAGTATGTACATTGAAAAATTTCCATTGGTACCGGCTTAGGGATCGAAACCCCTGTCCTCCGGCACGGAAGCCTGACGCGCTATCTTCTGAGCCACCGAGGCTCCCCATATGAGCATCCATGTCAACACGAAATCCTGCAAATGTCAATCTTAAAATTTAATTTTTTCTTAGTTATGGAGGGGGAAAACAAATTTGAAAGCGGCATTTTTATCGTAAAGGAATAAACCAATTTTGATGGAAAAATTTGTTAAATATCTAGGTATGTAGGGCTACGTAAGCTACGTAGGGTCCAGAGGCCAAAAGCCAAAAGTCACAAAACAACAGACAGAGGTGAGGATCTGTAGCTCAGGTCTGTAGTACAAGGGCCAGAAGTCATAAAGTTAGAGCAAAGGGGGTAAAGGTTAGCGATTAAAGGTCAGCCGTCGTAATCAAATCTCAGTGGTTCAGTATACTGGTATCGAAAGTCGGGCGTCAAATGCCTAAGAATAATGGCTAAAGTCAAACTGGAGGGATTAAAGTTTACAAGTCACACACTGAGAGACTTTTTGTTAGAATAAATTATAAAAATGAATGAGAAATTAGTATTACATCGTTTCAAAATAGGGAAAACAGGGCTTGAGTATAAAAAATGAATATAGCGGTTTTCAGCCGTCTAAACTAATACTTTTGTTTTGACAAATGGAAAAGATGTTGCATTAACTCTTATAAAACTTGTGAGAATTCAAAATTCACTATATCAAAGTTAACAAGTGAAGTTAAAACGAGTCATAAATTTTATTTGAAATAGCTAAAACATCGTTTGAAGTTGCCATACAAAGCATATGAGCATCTCAAACGACTATATGAAAAATAACTCACTCCACCAAAAGATTTAGCCTTCAGAAGGAGGAACTAAATACACAAATTGAATACAATTAAATACATAAACACGCGTACAGTTATTATTTGTATTATTGTATACTTAATTTATTCACTACATACATAATCGCACGCTTAATCGCTATGAAAAATCGGAACGGCTGTGGCGAGATTCGAACCTAACTTACCTAAAGCACTAACGCATTCTCTAAAAACTAAACTCCACGGCTAACTTACATTATGGAATATGTGGCAAGAATCTCGGCTAAGCGGCGGCGCTTGAAAACTCAGGGCATTATAATTTTCAATGATTAAATTAATTTTTTATTAAATAAATTTTTTCAACGGAACTGATAATATTCTTGTATAAATAACATGATCTAATTTGATATCTCAGTAACTCAGTATAATAAACTTGAGTGTCTTTAGATGTAATATTTGATAAATTGTACTCATTCAATTATATATTATTACCTTAGGTTATAAATTTCGTCAGAAAGAATCCCTAATGTTTTAAATCCCATAGTAAATGAATTAATTTAAAATAGAAAAAGTTAACTTTTATTTAAAATGTTCTGAATCATAACCTTTCGGCTCGATCGGAAAATGGCGGAAACAATCGAGGAGCATTCTTAAACGAAACTATATGAAACATCAAGAATATTGATTTCATAGTTTGCTATGCGTCTCAGATTTCTGTCAACTTCATATTGACAATACCAATTTCTGAAATACGTTTTCGAGATTATGATATTCACTATTCTTTTCATTCAAATTATTTTTTGAAAACTCAGTAAGAAGAATATCATTTTTTCATATAGTTTTAATTCTTGAAATGGAGATTCATAATATTTCGTATTTAGAATACTACTTTGTCGTCTTCGTGTTTTAAATACTTGTATGGTAATATTAAACTTTGGTATTAAAATATGAATAAACATAATAAAACCTCGGTTTTCCCTATTTTGGAACGATATTATACTAAAGTCTAATTCAAAGTCAATGGTTGAAATATCCAGAAAATAGTTACTGTTATAATATCAGCCAAAATTTTATTAGTTTAGAGGTGTTCAGTGAAATATCACTGGTTAGCAGTGGAGATAGTGCTGATTACCAGTTCAGTGTAAGAGAGCAGGTGTCGAAGGTTATCGATTAAAGGTCAAATTCCTACATCAATCTTCAAAAGTCAGAAGTCAGCGTTCAAGTGTCGACGGTCGGATATCAAAGGTTAAACTAAATAAAAAAGGTATAAGAAATACATAAGAAACTCCATAGTAAAATTTCGATTGTGTTGACGTGACCTCTTTGCATTACATCCTTATATTGTCCAACCATATCACTGATGAAATTACATTGCTAAATCACATAATTCTGATCGTATTTACAAAAATACCTCGACAAGTTCCTGCTCTCTTTCTCTCTCTTTTATTTCTAAATCAGACCTTCACCAACTTCGATATCAAAACACATAGAACAGGTCTCCCGACCTTTTCCTCGTATCTCGCCTTGATAGCAGCTAAAATTTTAAACTGTGAATTCCTTCGCACAAGTACAAGTATAGTATATGGAATATTCGATACTAGAGCTAGTAATATAAGTCTCAGTGTCAGTCTTTCCAAGTAGGTAGGTACACATAGCACATGCATTGCACAAAGAGCTTCGCGTTCTTGCGAGGCGGAACGAAAACGGACAAGACGAGAAAATATATGCGTACTCTCGTAGAAGTGAGACTTCCTCCTTTCCATAAATCAATGGGTCGACGGTTGCGCGTATAGATAGATCGATCGCTTCCTACGGAATTGGGAATCGATCGATCGTATTCTCGGACGCGAAATGGTCCTGCTACTGTGTCTAGCAGTATAACAGAGCAAATGCAATTGCATTATATAGCTATAGCACACGTTGGTTATATTATTCCTTTCGAAACTACGAACGGAAATTCTATTGCTTGCTGAGCACTCTACAACACCTGATGTTACCCGTAATGCCTGCGTTAACAATCGATATTGCTCTTGAACGGATCAAATATACCAGAGGTGAATCGTGCCGCACGTGAGTTGTAATCGCTAAAATCTTCGAAATCGATGACCTGTTCAGACTCACAGAAATCACATGATATAGGAGAATTTTGGATCAGGAGGTCAGAACGTTCGTAGCACGGTGAAGAGTTTACGAGAGGAGAGAACCTGACCTTTCCTCTTTTCTTCATTTGCCTCGAGAGAAATGGGTTTGCAATATATGCCTCTTTCGCTCACTCTCCGTTTCCTTCTTTATCTTTAAAGCTCTAAAGACTCTAAAAGATTCGGATCAAGTGGGCATTTCTCTTTCACTGTACACGAGGAACAATGGAGAGCAGAAATTAAATGATAATTGAAGCTTCCATTGTAGAAGAGCTAAACAAACCAACTTTATCAAGGAAATTACAATTACTTTTAAAATGGGTATTCTGCAATGGGAAATTCTTAAACTTTTTTATATTTAAATTAAAATTTGTTTATAATCTGAAAATAAATATATTTTTTTCATAGACATCGAATGAGATGTTTTCGGGGAAAAAGTCTTTTTTATTTTTCTTGCCCCCTTCATCACTTCCAAAAAGTGTGACTTCGATGTTAATGTTTTGAGAAATTTGAAGTCGCATAGGCACACAATTAGGTCATTTATTTGGGTCAATACAATCGCAACTTTTGGATGATTATTTTTAATGGCAAAAATCCGTCAAAGGTTACAAGTGAAAAGCGCTTAGCAAGATGAACATATAAAATTAAATTTATATTTAAATTTGATAAAATAGAAATTTAAATTGATTATATTAAATTTTGTTTATAATCTGAAAATAAATATATTTTTTTTCATAGACATCGAATGAGATGTTTTCGGGGAAAAAGTCTTTTTTATTTTTCTTTCGCCCTTCATAACTTCCAAAAAATGTGACTTCGATGTTAATGTTTTGAGAAATTTGAAGTCGCATAGGCACATAATTATGTCATTTATTTGGGTCTAATACAATCGCAACTTTTGGATTATTATTTTTAATGGTAAAAATCTGTGAAAGATTACATGTGAAACGCGCTTAGCAAGATAAACATATAAAATTAAATTTCTGGAAAATTGGTTTTTATTTTTTCTTAAATCGAAAACCCCCTGCATTAATTAAAAAGAATATCGTGTGCAACAGGTGCTGAATGTAGGCAGTTGTAACTCTTGTGAAGTTTACAGTACTTGCCATCGGCTCATCTTCGAGCTCATCACTTTCGATTCGCATCTGGCTCATACAGAAAACTTTTGATTGGTGTGGAATTGCCCCTAAAATATTTATGAAAAGAAGTCTGGTGATGATGCTTTGTTATTTTCTATCTCGCATATATAAATTACCAAATTTCTTACTCATATATGAATAATGTAGAACAAAAATGTTAATTTTTTTAAATTATATTATTTTATGATGTACATCTATTCGCAGATGCTAAGATTGTTATGGCAGAGCCAATCGAAGACTTGAAAAGAATGTTGAATAAACTGAATGCGAGCATGAAGAGCATGGTCCTAAAAACTAACGCAAATAAAACAAAAACTATGGTGTTCGAAGGAAATAGTGAGAAAACATTATGCAATATTGTATTAAATTATGAGAGAATTGAACAAGTTGATAAGTTCGTATACCTTGGTAGCTTATTTACTAGGGACGGGAAGATAGATGAGGAATTAGATAGACGCATAAACGAAGGTAAAAAGGTTATGGGTAGAGCAGGCCCCCTTATCAGAAGTAAAAATATATAAAATAAAGCTAAAATGGCAATACATAATTTTATATTTGTACCGACTGTACTATTCGGTAGTGAGACACGGACATATCAAGAAAAAGATAAGAGTAAAATTAATGCAATTGACGTGAGATTCTTGCGCATAATATGCGGGAAAATTCTGATGGACAAAGTGAGTAACGAGATAATTCTCAAAGAATTTGGCGCATAAGAGATATTGGTATTTAAATAAATAACATAATCTATGGTTGATAAGATATGTTAATAAGATTTCTCCTCTGGCAAAGCGTAGGATCCATCGCAGAAAATGGATTGAGTACACGAATACATGAAACTATTCTTGTTAACATTCAGAAAGTTGAATAATGCCTAACTGTGACTTTTTGGTAAAAAAACATAAACAAGTGTGCCATATTCGAGCCACTACTTACCAATTATACATGTATAAAAAGCATAAACTTTAAAAAGAAGCGTCTCCATATCTCCTTTGCAATACTATTCTACTAACCCTACTGCATAACTAAAAGCAACATTTTTAAACAAAATTTCACTCACAAGATAAAAAATTGTCATTTAAGGCTCATCTAAAATGAACTCGAGGATGACTGTTTATATATTTTTTATCTCACTTTTCCAATAATAAACATCGAACAATTAAACACGGTTTAATTTGTCAGAAATCCAAGTGTACCATATTCGAGCCATATTTTCTATGAATTAAATATGTTTTTTTAATTAACTGCAAAAAATAAAGCATTTGAAAAGTGTCAGGAGACTCATTTTTTAAACTTTTTAAGATGAATGATTTTGTTTAATAGATGTTTGTTATGAAGTGTGTCGTTTTCTTTATAAAAACGACAATAGACTTATATGAGTTTTATAAAATTTAAATATTCATAACCTCGTTAACAAATTTTTTGATTAAATTCGTGTTTGTAAACTACAACTGTAAATAAAATGTTACTTTGTCTGCTATATATCACACAATTTCTATTTTGAAAAATTAGATCAATGAAATCATTTTTAATTTTTTAAAGGCCCTAGAACCCTTATTCTATTTATATGGCCTTTTAAAGTTTATATCATCTATATCGCTACAACTTGATTAATTACCATTTAAATTTTCCACGCTAAATACGACCTAATAATGAATTTCAATCGAAATTCCTCTTGTGTAGGTACGTTAGTCTGAAAGTACATTTTGAATACTCAACAAACGAAAAAAAGGACTAGTTATAAGAAAGTACAAATTGCTGTTATCGCAATAATTGCTACAGCTATGGTAAATTCAGTAGCAAAAAGTTGTTCTTCTTGGTGCAAGTCATAAAATACAAAAGCCCGCTAGCGTTCTATGAGGTGATTTCGCTGAAACGAAATGTGAGGTGAAACAGCAACATATTGTTACACGTGTATCTGCATAGGAAGATAAAATAAAGTCTTTTAAATAAAAGTAAAAATAAATCTGTGAGCTTTATGCTAGAACAACTTTACTTCCTTTTTATTAAAATATTGGCATTCAATAGAGTTACTTTATCGTATTTGTATAATGAAATGTTTCAAAGCTACTTTTCCAACTAACTAATTAGAAATATGGAAGATGTAATGATTTTTAAATTAACTATATATATACTTCCAGCTAGTTTCTATAAAGATACCCTGATTTTACATAACCAATTATCTCGAAATGAGAGATCTCATCAAGAATCAGTAAGAAGATGAATTGCATCCAGAAGCAATGGTTAGTATTCATTTTCTAATTACATCTTCAGTAAGAAAATTTTTTAATTAAATAGTTCTCTAGTCCGTGATTTTGTTATAAATGGCCATGAAAGTTGCATTTTAAGAACGAGAATCACTTCATTGAATTTCTAATCTCGCATCACGTATCACGCCCCCGCTGACAATTGCAAAATTTCCTCTCAGCGAAAGTCGTTAGAAAATAAGAGATAACGACCACACTTGGCACAATTTTCCCTAGCGTGTCGTAGATCACTATTGGTACTTATCGAATCACGTTTTCTGTTTACACAGTGTATGACTTGTCAAAGTACTATCTGCGTTTGCACATTTATTTAATGCTTAACGATTCCTAAAGTTTCTCTCCACTTCACTATTTACAATAATTTCTTCAAGTTTTCAAATTTAAATACGGGACTAACATTTTAATATGAAAGCTATTTCAAATAGAAGATGGAGTCATTTACGCGTTTAGTCTAACCTTGGTGGACCATGAGAAAAGATAGTTTGCATGCACGTAATTGGTGATACACGAAAGACAACACATTACACCAATCACAATTTGCGTGAATCCAAGTAATGAGAGACCTCGCGTACAATCTTCACCTTCTTCCCATTCCCTGCAATAACTTGACAGGAAACGTAAACACTGACCATTCACTTGAGTTAAACGTTTGCAGTGATAAATGGGTCTTTGGAATAAATGATCTATGTCATGGGAAATAAGGAGTTACTGGTTATGAACAATGCTTGGTCATTTTCATTGTCTCGGATATAATAAAAAAATAATTCAATAATTTGAAGGAAATTTAAGGAGGACTCGAGAGAATTCAAGGAAATTCAAAAGAATTAAAAGAATTCAAGTGAATTCAAAGACTATCATAAGAATACCAAGAAACTAAATAAGTTCAATTCAAAGAAATCAAAATTAAGTTAATTTTAACGATTTGAAGCGAAACTAAAACCATTTAAATCCCTTAAATTTTGCGAAGCCATATATTTAACTGGATCTTTAATATTGTATCAGGCGCTATTTTAGTCCTTACGATTCAAGAATTCGCTCAAATGCAGCTGACATGACTAAAGTTCTTCAAAAAACGAAAGAAAAGACGAAAGAATTCAAGGGTATTCGATCATTTAACACAAGGGTCTTCAGCGAGGGGAAATTTGTCGTATTTACTCATTTGCCAGATGTCTTGTTTCCACCACTGCGCCTCCTCATTCAGCACCGAAAACTACCGTCTAACTCTAACACTAACTCTTTCAGCTGAGGGAGGAAGCGTAGTGGTGGAAACGAAAGATGTGGGAAACATGAGAGGCCTGCTTTAAGGTCATGTGATGAATGAGTCACGTGATCAGATGCCTACCTTACCGACACTTTTGGTATTTCCTAACTTATTTTCACACAAAGCACAAAAAAGCTTCTCGGAATTATTAAAATTTAGGACCCGAACCACCTTTATTAATGCTTCTTATTTATTATCTCAAATTCTCAACTGGATATAGCACTTCGTGTGAAAATAAGTTGAGAAATAAAAAAATTGCCTGAAGGTACGAATCTGGTCACATAGCCTTAAATGAATGCAAGGGAGTTCAAAAGAATTCAGAAACGTTTGTACATCGGAATTCAGTACTGGTTAATCCTCCACTTTTAGGGAACAACTTTTATAATATTTCCTGTAAGTTAACAAATATTATTATAATATTCCCATAAAATAAAAAATATTCTAAAATAAAAAAATTCTGGTTAAAAGTATCAAAGTTTCTGTTTGACAATTTTTTCGTTAGTCTAACCAGAAATTCGTTTAAATTCAACTAGAATTCCGGATGAGTTTATTCAGAAATCTTAACTAGACAGTTTTCTGGTAGCTTAGGAATACAACGTTCTGGTTAACATAAGCAGATATTCTGGTAAATTTAACCAGATATTCAGGTACACATCGATTTTCGACTATAGAATTTCAATACTTTATAACTTCGTAGACTCTTCCAAATTCCTTCTGTGGTTACATGGACAACCGAGTGTAGCAAAAATATCCCGTTTCGCTCATATTTCGGGGCAGAATACGTCAAGAGTTCCCACCTAAAATTAATTTTTTTTATATCGGGTTGAAACTTGGCTGGATTAAAGTCTTAGTTGACCTACATTTATCCAACAAACTATAGGTTCATTTATCAACCGGTTGTAAAAATACAAGGGTCTGAAATTTTCACTGTCACGTGTTTCTTCACCTTCACGTTAGTGTAATTTCTTTGAAATTGATCCGATTGGACTTTTATTATAGTATTTTGGAAAGATCTTTTCATGTACTTTAAGACTATTGCAAGAATAGATTAAAGAAAAATTAAAATATTTTTTTTTTGAAAATCAAAATTAAAATTGATTTTTTGAAAAAAAAAAGAATAAATAAAAAATTATATTTTTAAGAATAGCTTTTTTATACTCTTTGAAATCATGTAGAATAAAAAGTGGGTCATACATGTTTTCTTGGTCAAATTAAACGTTTTACGCTCATTGGGAACGAAATAAAGGGAGCATAACCTCGGCTCCCTCATTGCGTAGAACTGTCGCATGGGGGTAAGTGGTAAGAGAGCCGCGCGAACATTTGAATGGCTGTGGCTGTGATGAGCAGATAACTATGAGTAGAATGAAAAGAAAATAGAGCGACAACTGATGCGTTGTCATCATTGCAAATACAGGGTGGCCGCTGGAGCTGGAAATCAGGAAATGATAGTGAATTTATTTTTTGACAGGGAATTTTACAAATTTTTAGAAAATAAATCTGTTCAGCTTTGATTTCAACCTTGTTTAAAATAATTAGCTAAATTTTGTTATATTTTTCAATTATGATATAGTTCAGTTTAGAATGCTTAATTGAAAAATCTTTCACTTTAAAAATGTTCTATTTTAATTTTAAAGCGCACATTTTTATTTAAAAAAATTAGAAATGTTTGAAATAGATGGTTTAGGATAAAAAAAAATATTTTTAGTCGATCAAATTTGAATATAAATTAATTAATATTTTTTTAATTGAACTGTACTTTAAGTATTAAAAAGTAAATAATAATTAATTTTACAAGATGATTCGGAACCAGTTCATATTTTTAGAATTTCCAGATTTAAACTTTAAAAATTAAACTGTTTAAATTTGAAAGTCTTATTAGTTAGACAAATGCAAACACCCGATTGAAACTTTATAAATTATTTTTAATTTCAAAATAACTTAAAAATAATATATTCGTAACTAAAGGCTTTAATTAAATTTCAAATATTGTTTCAGTTTAAAATATTACATTGTTAAACCATTAAACTTGAAATTTTCTAATTAAGAAAAATAAAAATTATCTAATATTTAGAAATATCTGACTGTTCATTCAAAATCCGTAATTACAAATGAAAGACACAAAACTAAACAAAAAAACTAAACTTTGAACGTTACAATTTTAATTACACTATTTAAAAAAAATTTAATTTCTTAATGAAATTATTGAAATGTTATGTATAAATAGTCATTTAACACATATCGTCCTTAGAAAAAATTCCAGTAAGTTCAAGAAATGTTTAGAAGTTTTGACAAAAATTCAAAATTAATTAAATATCTGAAATGATTTCAAATAATTTCAAAGATTTTTAAGAATTGTGAAGGGCTTCAAAAGAATAAAACACATTTTCTTAAAATTCGTAAGAAAATTGGAAATGACTTTTTATTTTGAAAAATTAATTTAAGAGAATCTTTAAAAAGATTTAGAAAGATTTACGAAACTATGAAAAATGAATGTGGAAGATTTTAAGCATTTTTTTTTAATTTGGCATAATTTTTTAAAAAGACTTAGGAAAAATGCGAATCATTTAAAAGATATTTAGAAGTTCTTAAATGCTGTAACCCTCAACGAATTGAATTTCAACAATCTCTAAATTAAAGAACCAATCTTTGAATTTAAAAATTTTCAAAATTATACTATTTTAAGGAATTTTAAGCTAGAAATATTAAAAATTGAACAATTACATTTTTTTATAAACTGAACACTTCCTAAATTAAAAGCTAAATTATTTCTATTTCAAATACTTTAAAAATCCTTAAAACTCTTTAAAATTTTATTTCAACAGCTTGAAAAATCTGAATGTTGCTTTACGTTTTTCAAATTTTTAATTATTTTTGAAACTGTTTAGGAACTTCTAAATTTCTATTAAAATGATTTGCATTTTTTTCTCAATATTTTTAAAAAATTATGCTAAATTTTAAAAAATTGCTTAAAATTTTCCACATTCATTTTTCATAGTTTCGTAAATCTTTCTAAATCTTTTTAAAAACTGTCTTAACGTAAATTTTCCAAAATAAAAAATCATTTTCTATTTTCCTACGAATCTTAAAGAAACGTGTTTTATTCTTTTAAAGGCCTTCAGAAATGAAATTCTTTTAAATAGAGTAATTAAAATTTGAACGTTGAAAGTTTATTTTTTTGTTTAGTTTTGTGTTTTTGATTTCTAATTTTTATTTTTTGTAGTCCTTAAAACTGCATTTTAAAATTCCTTAAATAAAAATGCGCGCTTAACAATTAAAATAGAACATTATTAAACTGAAAGATTTTCGAATTACGCATTCTAAACTAAATGATATCATAATTGAAAAATATAACAAAATTTAGCTAATTATCTAAAACACGGTTGAAATCAAAGCTGGACAGATTTATTTTCTAAAAATTTGTAAAATTCCCGGTCAAAAAATAAATTCACTATCATTTCCAGATTTCCAGGTCCAGCGGCCACCCTGTATTTGCTTTGATGACAACGTATCATTTGTCGCTCTATTTTCATTCTACTCAGTGCTGTCTGATTACAGCCACAAACAATCAAATGTTCGCGTGGCTCTCCCACCATTGCCCCCCATGCGACGGTTCTCCGCAAACGAGGGAGTCGAGGCTACGCTCGGTGCGCAATTTCAGACTACGCTCGTCTGCTCTCTGATAATAACGATATCAAAGAGCTAAATCCCGAGTCGAATTATAGCCCCTACTTTGAGACTCTTCAGGCTAATATTTGTAGGGACTAAGGTTGTAAAGTAGAGGATATTGCCATATGATTTTTGCCCCTACTTTAGCGCTCTTATGGGCAGAAATTTCCGAATCTTCCACTTGGAGCGTCAAAATAGAGGCTTAGTTTTTCTTTCTAATTTATCCCTCCACACTCTACCTTCCTGTACAGAATAAAATTATTCGACGAAAAATTACCAAAATCGAACAAGAAGAAGACATAGTGACATTTGCGTAATGTTCAAAGTTATTTTGCACAAAGAAAAAAATATCCATTAAATTTTATAGAACTATTCCTGTAGTAGAGGATACGCTGGGTAGTTTAATAAAAGTTAAAAGCATCTTTGTTTTACATTTTTGTTTTTTGCCACAAAAAATTAATCTTTTGTATTATTATAGTAATACTATTACACTCTAATATTTGTTCACATGTTTAAGGGCAAAATTATTTACCATTCCACAATCACTACACTATTTATAATCGCACGCTGTGAAAGTTTTTATTCGCCGCAAGGGTTCGAACTTCGAACCTTATAAGTTTCGCATTCCTAACGCTTAAAGCCTCTCGGTTAGCCTAGCTTGAAGTATGCAGCAAAAAATCTCAAATATAACCTACAGCTGCGCAAGGCCATCTGCAAATTTTTGTGACCCATTCTGTAAATAATATTGTTACGCTCATAATAATATATGTACTAAGATTTTAAATTTTAGAAATATTACAAATTATTATTGTATATTTTATGTGCTTAATCAAGATTTAAACTTAATCCTAAAATATTTCAATATATTTTAAAAGATTTCAAAAGATTTAACAGACTTTAAAGAATTCAAGAACATTATTTATATTTTAGAATTACCTTGAAATCTTAAAACTCACTAAAATTCTACCGAAATTCCTTAAAAATTCCTAAAGATTACTTAAAATCCCTTAAATGTATTAAAAATATCTTGAACTGTTTTAAATAATTCGAAAACTTTGGAATTCGATTATAAACTTAAACAAATTTTTAATCAAATAACTCCCGTTAAATCCCTTGAAACTCCTGAAAATTTTTTTAAACACATACATGCTAGAAAACCCCTCAAAATGACTAAAAATCTCTTGAACTCATCAAAAGTATTTTAAAGCCTTTAAAATCTCTTGAAAATTCCGGTACTTTTTAGAATTCTTCTAAAATCTTTTAAAATTCTTTAAAATTACTTGAAGTATTTTGCAATTCATTTATAAACTTTAATCTTTTTAATTCAAAAGAATTGTTAAATCCCGTTAAATTATTTCGAAAATCATTAAAATCGTTTTAAGCACTTGAACATATTTTGTAATTACACAATAATACATAAACTTTTTTGGAATTTCTTGACATTTTTTAGAATCAGTTTAAAGAATTTATAATCTTTAAACACGTGTAGAGCGCAAAGGAAAATTGAGGAATATGTCAGAATATTTGTGAATATTTCGGGGTATTTCGGAATATTTTGAAATATCAAAAATATCTGAGATTAGAAAGAATATCCAGAATACCAAGAGTATGGAAAGAATACGTGTATGCGAATATTTAGTGCATGTATCAGGAATATTGGAGTGATCGAGCCCTCGGCATAGAGAAATAAATTGGTTTAAAAATATGACATTTTGAAGAAACAATTTATTATTTTAAGTAAATGGTACATCCAAATCTTTGGTATATATTTATAACCATGGGTGATCTTATTAAGAGTGGTTACAAGTAAACTGTGATCAACGTCGGTTTTTTGGAGAATAACGTACGAATAACTATCATCACTGAACGAATCCATTTGAAATCAGCAGGGACCTACACTTGAAATCGCAAAATTTCTCGAGAGGGAAATACGTTGATTTTGAAAAGAAATTATTACTTTTTTCATGTTTTTAAAATTGGAAGAAAATTGGTTAAATTTGGGAAAGTTTAATTAGCAATTTGAAAATTATTAGTTTTCATGTGATTTGAATTAAACACAAATAATTGAAATTTTGAAGGCTATGATTAAAAAAAAAGTTTTAAGATCACAACATTTGGTGAATATAAATTTTGTCAGTTTGAAAGAAAGTTCGAATCCTTTAAGTTTCAAGGTTCTGAAGTAGATTTTTTTTCTCATTTTTAATATTTCATATTTAAAATTATTTTTTAGTTTGAGAGTTTGTTTAGTATAATTAAATTCATTCTTTGATTTTATAAAAATTCGCCTAATTAGCTGGAAGGTCAAATTATAATTTTGTTCTGTAATAAAAAATTTAAATTCTAGAATTTCAAAAGTTTCAACTTTGAATCATTAAATTTAGTTTTCAATATAAAATTGTCAAATCTTGGTCTCTTTGAATTCATAATTGTTAAAATTTAAAACTTTGAAATTTTTAATTATTTAACTTTGAACGCTTTTAAGTATAAATAATGTCCAATGATTTAATCTTAAAATATTCAATTGTTAAGGTCTTGACATTGCTCTATTTTCTAAATTTTAAAACTGAAATCATTCAATTTCGTGATTCTTCAATTCAAAAGAAAATTGCGTGAAACGAAAATCTATTTCTTCAGAATCTGTGGTAACTAAAGGGAGTTATTTTTGTGGTACAGAAAAAACTCAATACGACAGATTTGTATCTTTCATACCTTTTTCTTTTGACGTTTCTTCTCGTGTGTTTGATACCTTTGGGGGGGGGGGGGGGGGGGGGGTGGATTTGGGCTCTTTATAACTATCTTTAAAATCTTAGCGCTGGTTTGCATTTTTCCTATTGTTGCAGCCACCAAATTAGGGAAAACTTCTTTCCTTTTGAACCCATTTCGATGTAATTACTTTAATATTTATTATTTAAAACTAATTTAACTGTTGCTTTTACAAACTGTGATGATGGAATTTTAGAGAAAACAACAAAGTATCTGTCACGAGGGCGCAGGCGTCGAGGCAACGACCCCACATATTTTCTGCGTTAAAATTTAAGAGGTTAAGAGAAAATTAAAAAATTCTACGGAGAATATGGAGCTTTAAAGGAGACATAAGTAAAACTCAAGAATATTGAGGCAGGACCTTCAATGTAGGGGCTGAAGCTCATACAGAAGCAAAATAGAATGAAAATATCGTTAGGAATGGCTACTCAGGAGCTAGTTGAATAAACAGCCGTAAAGTAGGGACAATACTTCCACTTGAAGCGTCAAAGTAGGGCCTATATTTCGACTCGTCGCTGGTTAAGAATTGGCTGCTTTAAAGCCGAAAATTAGTTAAACAAGAACTTTGCAAAAATTTTTGTTATAAAATATTTTCAGGTTTCTTTAGATGGATTTCTTATCATCTTGATATAATGTAAATAAAATAAATACATAAATAAAATATTTATTAATTAAAAAAGTGCGGAAATGTTAAAAAAAAGGAGACAAAAAAAATGTCAACTTAGGGGCCATTCACAAAATAAGTGATACATTTTTCAGGAACTTGAGATCACCCCCCCACCCCTCCGTGATACTTTTTCCATTGGTCATACTATGAAGAATGATACTTCGGAAGACCCCCCTTCCTATACGTATCATGTATTTTTTGAATGACCCCTTACTGATAGGATAACTTTGCATTTTTTAAAATTTATTTCGCTAATTTGAGGGACATTTAATAAAATGTCATTTATTTTTTCTGACACTTTAAAACCATGATTAAGAAATTAAATAGTCGCGTTCAACACGTATTCAGATATGCAGAAAAAAAGTGTACATCCTCGAAGCTTGACGGTCTAAATTTCTATGCCTTTTGTTGTAAGCAATAGAATTTCATCGATTTTTAAATATTTTGTACGAATTAGGTAATTTTTTGACACTTAACTAAAAAACTATGACAATATAATAAAATAGTCTTGTTCAACAGATATTTCGATGTAAACAAAGAAATTGACATAATTGAAACTTATGGTTTGAAATTGTCCTGACTAGTTTAAGAAATAACATTTAATGGGTCGCAGCAGTGTTGCAGAACGAGTGTGTTATTTAAATGAATAACATGATAATTCTAGATTAATCTAAAAATTCTATAACGCCTTCCCGCCATTCCGGGGTTCGATCCCTGAGCCGGTACCTCTGGAAATTTTTCTATGTGTATATACCGAGGTTCTGGTGGTTCGGAACCAATCTTAAGATGTAGGTCCCCCCATCGTTTACTTGACTGCAACCCAGCCTGTCAATGATGGGGTAAAACCCAGGCTTTGTCCAATATGTCGGGGCACACTGCTCTCATCAGATCACTTGATTGCATTATAAAAATGCGTCCGTGACTGATGATATATACCGGGACAGCCCCGTGTGAAATAATCAAAAAAATAAAAATCCAACTCTAACCAAAAATGCCTTCGACATGTTGGGCAGTAACCATCTAAAGCCTGTGAGAAAAATTAATAATAATAATAATAATAATAATAATAATAATAATAGAAAAGAATGAACAGCGTTAAAAATCATCAGGTTAAATTTTAACGCTATTCAGTGTGAGAAATGAAATTTCATGGATTTTCGGCTGATTCGTACCCACTGAGTACGAATTTTAATAAATTTATATAGAACCATAATAATTCAATACAACAGTCTTGTTTTACATGTATTCATATATCTAGGAAGTAATCTACAGCATTAAAACTGTACATATTTAGATTCTCATCTATAAGAATGCAATGTAATCGTCCACATTTTTTATGTCTGATTTTTAACGGATCTTTACGTTTCAGCACACACAGAGTCAGAAAATCATAAAATATTTATTTCCCATTGAAAATGAATACACAACCTAAAAACGTATTATTCATAAGGTTGGCTATCAAGGCTTTTTCAATAAAAAGTACTGTATACTTCTATTTAGTCTAGAGGAAACGGAAGACATCTGAAACATAACCAGAAAATACATTACTTGTGAATGTTGTTTCTAGCGTAGTCTTTTTGAATGATAAAATATCCATTTCCACACGAAAATAAACGACATAACCTGAAAAACATTACTAATGAATTTCTTTGGCTATTTAATTTTTTCAATAAAAAAACAACTATATAATTGAGAGGAAACGGACAACCTAGAAGATATTACATAAAACTGTATTATTTGTCAATTTTATTACCAACTTACCCCATTTGCGTCGTAAGATATTGGTTTCCTTCCAACCAAAAAAGTAAGAGATAACTGACAAAGAAAGAAATAACCTACAATTGCATAAATTGTAAATTATCTTAGCCACTCAATCTTTTTCTAACAAAAAAGTACCGTTTAGTCGAGAAAAAAGGGAAGACCTACAATACATAATCTAAATATGCATTATTTTTAAATTGTATTTTTAACATCGTCTTTTCCCACAATAAAACATTTATGTTCCAACGAAAATAAGCGTGGTAACCAAAAAATACATTATTAGTGAAATTTATTGGCTATTTAATAATTTTTTTAAAAGAAATAATCATAAATAATCGTGAATAAAAAGTCTTTGAATATAGTTTATACTGTAGAATTCCATATATTATTTCTCACTTGGTTTTTTCTTGCAAAAAATACTCATGATAGATAGCCCACAAAAGGGGAGCCTAACATAAAATTGTTTCAGGAAAAAATATCAATCTTGTTTATTTTATTTATTAATAATTTTCTATTTGTACAGAATTATATTTTCTGTGTCTCCACTGCATTTAGTTTCCCTACTACCCCATCTGTTGATCCAAGCCATTTGAACTAGCTCTTCTTATAGACTTTCATCACTTTATTCATAACGCATGCTTTTCTCTTATATTATAATACAGGCCTATAATTACAGTCTGAAGATAGCCGCGCCTGGGACAAAATATGGTTGGGGGAATCGATTCAAGGGCACAGCTTCACCCTACCGTTTGGAATTACCGCACGCGGAAGTGCCGATTTCGTCTGACTTCGCCCGACTTCACTCTGACTTCGTACTAACTCGTTACTGATTTCGCACGACGCTAGCTTCGTATTTGCTGACTCACTACATTGTATGACGACTCTCGTCTTTATGACTTCTAACATAGTTTTACTGACTTAGTCATAGCTAAAACGACTTCAACGCTACGATTTCATGATTTTCATAGCAGTACCTGATTTCGTTAAGACTTCACGCAAAATTATTACGTTCGAAACATTCGACTTCAGAGTGAATAGCCCCTCGGGTTTTTGAAAAAATCCATTTTAATTTTTATTGTCAAACAAAACAAAAATTTTGTTTTTAATTATATTGTTACAATAGTCTTAAAGTACTTCAGGCCCATGTATATTAACAACCGGTTGCTAAATTAACCTATGGTTTAGTGGATTAATGTAGGTCCACTAGGGCAATAATCCAGTCAAATTTCAACCCGATCAAAAAAATTAATTTTAGGTGGGACCAGTTGACGTATTCTGCCAAATATGTGGATTGTGAATACCAGGTGTATACATATGAAACCGGTATTGCGATCTAGCGGCCAGTAGGCACACTTGTAGGCACTGTCGGAACTTACCATTTGTGCTAATTGGCGTATTG
>NC_046664.1:103893969-103902022 GCF_010883055.1 Belonocnema kinseyi | reverse complement strand
CGCATACTTTGAATAAAATATTTGTTATCATTCTCTTGAAATAAATGTGTTTTTTTCTTGAAAAAATACCGGTTTCATATGTATACACCTGGTATATTAATAAATGGCGAAAGATACAACACCCGAGGTAAAAGAAGCATATTGTTCAAACACTCTGTTTCTGAAACTCTTCGTTAAGATTATTTTCTTCGGGATTTTATATAATGTTCACTTAGATCACTTGCTCAATATCAAAATTCTCGAACATCTACTTTAAGCATTTTTTTGTCTAGAATGTTAACGTTTTCGAGATTATTTTGTAAAGAAAATCGGATAGTCTGAGCGTAGTTTGGAAGTATCCCTGTACCACTGGTGTGCGTAGACAGACAACGCGCAGATTTATCTTATAATACAATTAAATTCTCGATTCACTATAATTATTTATACGTAAATATCTAAAAATACATACATCAACCAAAAAGTGTTTTTTTTTCAAAAACTGATTATTCACAATAAAGCGTCCCTTCAAACATCCAGCAACACGAGATGAGACAAAAGAAATATTTCTGAAAAGTGACACAAGGTCCCGACACTTCTGTTAACAGAAATATTAACCAAAATACTTTTTATCGGAAAAATCAAACAAAGTTAATTAAACAGAATTTTCTACTAGATAGTAGATATAGTAGATAGTAGCTGCGCGGGGTGAGCGGCGACCGCTCAGGCGTGAACAAACAAAAGCGGTTCTTACGAAACGGCACTCTATCTAGGTAATTCCCAACCTGCTCCAGACCCGAAAACGGCCCAGTCTCAGGGTTTCACTGTACTTTGCAAGTCATGAAGTTTACGTTTGGACCGCATCAATTGGAGCCGAATGTGTCAGAACCAAAACCGAAGTCAAATTGAAGTTCAACTGTAATTAGAAATCCCTTAAAATATGTCGAAATATGTACTCCGAAAACGGTGAACTTTTTTCGAAATATTCAAAACCCATAGATACTTTATGAAATGTTTTGAAACTTTGTGAACTCTTTAGAAATTTTTGAAATGCTCATATCTGAAGTGTATTTAAAATTCGAATAATCAAGCCCTCGGTATTTAAGAATTATGGGCAATGAATAAATTATTTTATTTAATGAAATGAAGTTTTTTCACTTATCAAAGTAGATCATTTAACATTTATATTTGCAAGAACAAGGTAATATTTCGCCACTATAACGATCACAAATTAAATTATCAGTAATTGTAAATAAACTGAAGTTAGCTGCTTGTTAGCTCTTGTGTAAAATACATTAATATGGCAATTTCAAGTAGAAATTTGATTCTTCATTGTCAACCAGGCGATAATTTATAACATTACAGTAATTAGGAGGCTTATTTAGAAAAAATTCTGATATCGTTTTTAAATAGCATAATAATATTTTTAATAATAATAATCGTGGAACAAATCTATCTATATGTGTTAAATCCTATTTTGAAATAATGGTGAGAAATACAAATTAAAAGAAAGAAACGCAATAATAAACTAAGGACCTAAGTCCTACATTACCATTCAACATCAATGTTAACATCTGCCAGAGGTAAAGTAAATCAAGAGCTAAGCTAACTGCTACATGTACTTGAGGCAATGAAACCCCCAAGATAACAAGGTAGGTTAAGGAGGAGTTGTTTTATAATCTGATGCAGTTTTACCGTCCTCACCTTCGGCTCGGATATTAAATTCTACATCCTCGTATAAAGTTCAACTTTACTGCCTAGGTATATAATTTACTATTATTATACAGATAGCTTTACTCACTAAACTTTTGAAAATAGAGGTTTTAAAAGAAAAAATTATGCAGAAAACAGTCTTTACCACGAAAGAATGGAGATACGCTGACAGAAATATAAAGTTTTCAACATTATTGGCAATACTTACAATATAAAAATTTAATATTCTGACAGTCAAAACAATATAAAATCATGTAATTCTAATAATTAGACGTAATTTAAGTCCAAAATATATTCAATGCCATAAATAATACACGTATCGTAAGTTTCGTTAATAAATGATCTGTAATGTAGAATAGCCATTTATCTTCTGGACTACATGGAAGAAACTATTGAATATTATTATTTTCAATCCGGTCGGTAGAGCAGGTTTCTTGTGTTGATATTGTAGAAACATTGTGTGAAGTCCATTTCTAGTACAATGTCAACGAATAAGAGGTTATAGATAGATGAACGTTTATTTTTCGGCCTGCTGACAAATTTTCTACAAAAAATACTTCTAAAAATATTCTTTTAAAAAATGACATCGATCGACACCTTATCTATAAGCCGCTCGCTTTTATAGTCTAGTCTTCCTCGCGTCGCACACATGTCACTACTTTTTCGCTTTTCCTCGCATTGTCAACCTCTACCTCCGCGGCTAATAACTAATACTTATCTACTATTTACAATATTTACCATTTTATTACACCTACTTTCTCTCCTATTTACAATCTTTTCTTCTCCATTCCTCTTCCTCCTTCCTTATCTTCATCGCCATCTTACCCAAAACCCCCTGCACCCATGCTACTGCCCTTTAGTGATTAGTCCCCACTTTCATGCAACAATAACTTCATGCTTATCCCACTCCTTTCCACCTCTTCACACTCCTCTAACTAGTGCTCCACTTTTGCATCGCCCTTCCTACACAATTCACACATCTTCTTCTCTCTAGAAAGACAGAATCTATTATAATCCTCCATGCACTCCCACTCGTTCCTGACTTTTTTCTCTCCTTACTCACACAAATATTTCGCTCTCTCCCTTGGCATAATCCACACATAGTTCCCGTTAAACCTTGACTTTCTTATTCTCTCCTCCCCTGTCACCCTCTTGACAATATAGTTCTATCCTATTTATCTCCTCACTTACCTTACACTTCCACACCTCCACTCCATAAAATAAGACACTCATTACTAGCGAATCGAATAATTTTATTCTCATTCCAAAATCATCCACGAATAACCTCTTTCCCAGCCCCCCCCCCACACCTGCTCCATCACCACATTTACCCTTCACACTCTCTCTCTCTTTTATATAACCATTCACTCCCCCATTCCTCCGAAACAGGAAGCCCACTTTTTTAACGGAAGTATCGCTTTTCTCATCCACTTACACTTATCTCTCCTACCTTCTTTCCTGAACACCATAACCTTCGAATTGTTCGCATTTACCTCTAACCTATCTATGTCTCAATGCCTTCTCAACCTTTCCATCATTTCTTTTAAAGTCTCTTTGCTCTTTGCTAGCAGCACTATATCATCTGCATATGTGAGTGACCATATCCTGAATCCTCCTATCATTCCGGCATCACTCCATCATTTTGGGACGAAACGATTCTGTGACTTGCAAGGAAAATTTCCTTACAGAATATTCGAATAATTATTCAACTATACAAGGTTTTTTACAATTTCGTATTGATACTGGAGTGACATTTTAGAAGGAACAAAATATTACTTTTAGAGACATAATTCCTCATGTTAACAGAAAAATTCATTACTTAACATTATTCTTCTTATACATAATAAATTGTGTTTCAGGTTATTTTTCATAAAAACAAATTAATTTAAAAAAAAGAAAGAATTATATTAATATAAATTCTTTTTAAATAAATATACTTCACTTAAAACAATAACTTTAAAAGAGTTTTTTTATTACAATTTTTTCTGATAACTTTAAACATTTTTATTTAAAAATTAGTGAAAATTTTTTGCTACTACATTATCATTTTTTTATCAATTGTACTTTGTTAAAACAAAATAATGTTTCACGAATATTGCTAGATTTATCAATAGTTATTAATAAAATTAAATAAATTTTAAATTCAATAATTTTTTTAATTTCACAACTGAGATATTAACCAAAAAATAACACTTCCAATTGTAAGACTGCGTACCTACAAGACATTATGTACTTTTCACAGATTTAATAAAAGTCACTGATAAGGGCTACCTTTGTATGTCGAAACGTTTCAAACAACTTAATTAGTTTCAATTCACCTGAACTTAAAGCCAAGAACTTACATCAACAATTTCTACCAAATTTATTTTCGAGGGTCAATATAATACCACAACAGTAATTTAAAAATATAGTGAGCACCGAAGATAGTGTCGCTTTTAGTACTGATGGTGGGCCGGAGTTTACTGCGTGGTAAAAAATATTTCAAAAATTGTTTTTTTAATATGGAGACAAGGGCAAACTAAACGTTTGACGTAAATTAAGGAGAAAGGTTGCTGCTACAAGTTTAAATAAATGTGTTTCCTGATTACGTACTTAAAACGTTTGCGGGCCGTTCAGTATCTCGTTTAAAATAAGAGGTTTGTATTGAATAATTGGTCCATATATTCTGTCTCTCATCTGATTAAACTATTCAAAGATAGCAGCTTCCAAAAGCGCATGACTTTTTTGCACCACAACAGCTCTCGTCAACACTTCAAGTGGACAACGCACTTCTGAGTAATCGCATAATGCATACGATGCAGTTTCATAACCATACATAAGAAGAAGTTATTTAACAGAAAATCACTGACTTCTATAAACATTAAATTAACTGTCCACGAAACATACAGTTTTTACAATTCTCACGTCAACACTTAACAGCTTGAGGTTAGGACTCCCGAAGCCTGAAGTCGATTGCTCTCTTTCTACTATGTTAGATAGACATAGACGATCCGATTGTATTCCAATGACTTCTTTTTCTTTGTTTTATTTGTCGAATCGTAAAGCCTATTGGTGTCTACGACAGAGCCACCAATTTAGGAGAAATATCAATTTAAATTGAATATTAACGAGAAATCTTGTAGTAAATAATTAATTCTAAAGCATAGTACGAGGCCGTTCAATAAATCCGTGACTTTTTGAAAGGTTGCGCTGTTATTGTAAGTATGTTATTATACTACTATAATCATGAAAAAACCCGAGTTTCGCGTGCTTATTAAAGATTATTTTATTTGGGGGGAAATAATCAAGGAAGCTGAATAAACGCTCACAAAATATTATAAGGATTCTGCTTCGTGGTATGGCATGGTTTATAAGTGATTCACTGAATTTCGTTGCGGCCGTATGAGTACAAGTGCTGTTCATCGTCCCGGCCGTGCAAAAGAGGTGACTTTCTAAGAAATGATCGATAAAATTTACGCTTTGGTACTCAAAGATCGCCGATTAAAAGTACGTGAGATCAGTTACGCTGTAAACATTTCAGTCGGACGCATATGGTACATTTCCCACCACGACAATGCACCATCCCATACGCGTGCCATTGCATCCGCCAAATGATTAGATTTACGCTATGAAATACTTCCTCATCCACCTTATTCCCGACATTTATCCCCTTCTGACTTTTTTTTTATTTCCTGACATGAAATCTTGGCATGGAAGTAAAAAGATAATCATCGAACGAAGAGGCGATTGGTGCGACAACTTATCACTTTGAGGAGTTCGATAAAAGTGTTCTATAAAATTGTCTCTCATTTCAAAGTCACGGACTTATTGGATGCCCCTCGTATAACATTTTTGATTAAAATGAATTGATATTCACGGCTCTTTTTCATTAATATTGCTCCAATAACTTCGAGATACTACTTCGCGATATATATTCGCGTGTTAGATGGCGCTGTTGTCAAATTCAAAGACAGGCTCAATCGAATGCACGAAATAATTCGATTAGTGAATCAGTCCCTTAAGATTCAGTTGGTTTTAAGCATCGGAGCTCCACCGCTTCGAGTCAACTATCGCAACTGTCATTCAAATTATTTTCATCGTTCATTTCTTTGCATTACTTTAAAGTAAATTTAATCATTTTGAAAGCATCGAAGAAATTTAAATTTTCACTTTCTAACGACTCGGTTAGAACTTTTATTTTAAACATAACATTTCTCTACCAATAGAAATCACAGAGTATTCTCAGGCAAAATAGCTTGGCCGGTTTAAGACTACCTGCAGGTTCGATTTAAATGATTTAGTCTCAGAGATATTCAAAGAGATTTGGGTCCTTTTCCAGGTCCTTCTAGAGGTACTTTAAGAGTGATGCCATGGTAATATAATGGTCCTTTTGTATTCTTTACGTACCGGGCGGGCAGAGTTATTTACAGTAGTTGGCCGTCGCTAATGGTTCCTTTTTTGGCGTATCTCATTCCATTTACGAGAAACGTTGTATTAATTCCAATTTTAAACATTTAAAAAAAAGTTAGATATCTGAAATCATCGAAACCTGTAGATTGTGAATTATTATGTTTAAGGCTGTTAACTATGAAATTTAAATAATCTATTTATAAATTTTAATCCAAAAGCTTAACAAAGGACCCTTGAGTGTCGGCTACACTATGGAGATAGCCTCTCTGCTTGTTATTTATGATCGAATTGTTATTTCAATTTCAGTCCCACTGCTTGTTATTTATGATGGTTTTTTTAATTTCAATTTCTGCAAGGACATTTTAAAGCCTTCAAAATATTTAAACGAGCTACCTGGACCTTTAAATATATCTACCTGAGTGCCTGCGTAGAATTTCTCAGATCTTCTCAGAGCCGTGAGAATCTTTAGCATATACTCTGAGATTTTCATCAGTAGGGTTTTCATGAAAAATAAAGAAGAAATGAAGTAGAAATGTAAAAAACTTCTAAGGAGGCCAGATACAGCTGCACGAGTTTTTCCATTGAAATCAGTAACGTTAATTCTGACTTTTTCAAAACATCAACGATTTTTCCGAAAGCAATCCAAACACAGCCTCAATTAATTCGGCTCGAGCCATACAAGCTCTCGCTTGCCGAGTACATTACTCGTACTGCTCTTCGTCTAAGCTCGTACTCGGTACTCCTGTGCTACACTGTTAAAAATAATATTAACTTTAATATACCTATGTTCATGAAAATTAATATACTAAGCATATGAAATCGCCATTAAGAGCGCGTATATTAAATTTTATATACATTCATGTTAATCACTTACGAGAAAAATCATATAATTTCATTTTTCACAAAATTTAAAATGAGTTTAGCTGTAATTTTCGATTTTAAATAATAAAACATGATACCTTTTTTCTGTAATCCAAAAACTAAATTGGATTTCAAGTCGAAAAGTGCAATCAAGCAAATAAATAACAGACTTAACCTACAATTAACTGTATTCGACTTAAATTTTGACCATTTAGAACGAAATTAGGAAAAAAAATGTACTCGTACATTGCACTATCATTATAAATAACAACTGAGTCAACGAATTCTAGATTATTAATTTAATTGAGAATATTTGATAAGGTTTAAAGAAATGAAAACAGGTTGAGTTTTCACGCACATTGCTATACTGACCTGTATATTAAATTTAATACACATGTATATTAAATTCACTACACCAATGTATGTTACATTTCAGTAGCGGTAGTGCATATTTGCTTCACACACATGTATATTAAACCTCATACAGATTTTTCTAACAATGTAGTGCGCATGAATACTTTCGCACGCGTTGATTTGAATTTGTATTCTCCTTTGCACAATGATTTTTATTCGGGAATAGGCGAAACCGAAAAAAAATGTTGTCGACTAACCGACTTTACAGCCGAGTTTCCTAAGTATGTAGACTTCGGCACGAAAATGCCGACTCGGCACAAAAGTTTAGGGGGGTTTCCCACCCCCAATACCCCCGCCACAGTATGACCCTGCTTAAGAGATTCGTCAATACAACGTTCGAAATCTGGTCATCGTAACAATCAAACCTATTCGCAACAATCAACGCATAATCGCTGCGACTACATTTTCTCATTCCAATTGTCACTTTTCCGTAGGTGCTGTAACGTGTAAGCCATTTGTCGATAAAACTATGAAAAGTAGTTACGGACATTTTTAACTATGCACAACTAGGTTCCAGTGCCAGAAATTTCTCTCAGTGTACACAAATTAGAATATGAAGACGCATATAACCTTGGGAGCTTATTTACTAGGGACGGGTAGATAGATGAGGAATTAGATAGACGAATAAATGAAGGTAAGAAGGTTATTGGTTGAGCAGGTCCCCTTATCAGAAGTAAAAATATATCAAATAAAGCTAAAA
>NC_046664.1:103892097-103893869 GCF_010883055.1 Belonocnema kinseyi | reverse complement strand
GGCGCATACTTTGAATAAAATATTTGTTATCATTCTCTTGAAATAAATGTGTTTTTTTCTTGAAAAAATACCGGTTTCATATGTATACACCTGGTATTCGTGAATCATTTTATTCTTACACAATGCTTAGAACTATGAAAATTTTTTATTGAAAAACTATGCGCTTTTTGGAAAATTTGTCTAGAATAAAAAGTTCTTGTAATCAGCCGAGGAATACTAAAACGAAAAATCGGTCTTTGAACCATAGATTCTCAAAGTTTAGACATTTATTCCACCGGTTAGTGAGATTCCAGGTTAATTACAGACTCGAAAAGCTTTGGAAAATGGTTCACAAAAAAAATAGGCACGAAAAATCAGGTTTTTTTTGTTTAAACTGCATTTTGGGATAATAAATAAATTTTTTGAGGAATTTCATTGGCACCGTCGGAAAGAGGAGATCTTAAGCAATAAAAATATATGTGTCTCAATTTTTTCTATTGTCGAATAGTCTTAGTTATTGGCCGTTGAAAAGCAGTGTACCGGTAGTGGCGTTTTGGCCGTTTAAGGGTTAAAGTTGTCCTTATGAATAAATCGGCGAGTAAAAACTTCTTGAATTGTTATCCCCTCGATATTTACGGAATTTTTATCACAATTTCTTAAATTTAAAAAAAGTAGCGTTATGTAGCATGTCTGGAATTCGCACTGTACAAACAAGCAATAATTTCCACAGACCTTATAAACATTCTTCTTGAGCTTTAAAGCTGTAGGGGGTACATGATAAAAATTATTTCGTACATGAGATATTTTCACGTCTGGCAATCACTAAAAACAATAGTTAATAACTTTGATAGAAAGTTTAAATATTTAGTCGAAAGATGAACTACTTTGTTAAACATTTATTTCTTTGGTCAAAAAGTTAATTATTTTTTTGATAATTTGTCGGTTGAAAATTTAGTTATACAAGTACAGGCAGAAAATTTGATTATTTTTTAGTTGAAGATTCAATTATGGGGTTGAAAATTCGTATCTTTTGGGGAACGGTGATCCGCTGGTTTCAAAATTTAAAAAATTGGTTGAAAATTTCTGTACTGTTTTGATAATCGGTCTTTTTTGGCATAAATTCAATCTTTTTCGTTAAAAATGTATCATTTTTTTTTGAAAACTAATCTGTGTTACCTGCGAATTAAACTGGTTTCTTGAAAATGTGTCTCTTTTTATTCAAATCCATTAAACTAAAAGAGATATTTGGGGTTCTAATCGAACATATTTACACCTCGTAATTCGGCTCAGATGTTTATTCTTTACACTTGGAACGCTTGAATGAAACTTTATCAAAAATATCTCTTTTATACCCCCGTATTTATATTATTATTATTATTACACCATTAAGCCATTTCCCTTTCGGGGTAGGCGTGACTCACACGGCAGGGGAAAGGAGTAGTGTGTGGAAGGGATAGAGATTTTTCAGATTGATCCAGAATTCTCGTGCTATTTAAGTAAATAACACGTTCGTTCCGCAACACTGCTCTGACCCAGGTTGCTGATCAATCTCTCTAGCAATCACCCCAAGCGAAGAACCTCACGAAGTCGTTGTGTAAGGTTCCCCACTTGAGTCCATTAATAGCCAAGGTCTTTGTTTCAGGCATCATTCACTCTACTGACACTCTTTTTATTAACTATTTGCCGCCATGCTTTCCTGTCCTGGCATACTTCTCTAGCTTCGTTTATGTCCATGCATTTTTTCATGCAGGCTCTCGTGTTTCTGTGACTTCTTATGTCTCTTCTAAGTAGGG
>NC_046664.1:103890058-103891997 GCF_010883055.1 Belonocnema kinseyi | reverse complement strand
TTTATATCATTTATATTTTATACTTAAAATAACGTAACCTCAAAATATACGCATATAAAGAGGCGCGCGATGTATTCAAATCATGAGAATCGCCAGCATCGAAATCTGGAAATATTAAAATCCCATCTCTTGATTTGATTTCAAAGCAGTTAGCAGATAGAGAGATAAATAGAACCGCCGAAGCATTCCAACCGGCAATCGTGCACCTTCGAGTTTTCAAATTCAGAAGAGGAGAAATTGGTTGCGCGCGCAACCCAGTCATGTACAGCATCTGCTACTATATATCACACGGACAAGACCTGTAATAGAATTGGAGTGAACGACGTTTCAAATCAGGGATACACTGCCCTGTGGCGGTCAGTTCATTCGTTAGTCCCAGTTAGTGTTACGTGTCATTGCGTCACGAGAACTCTCGTTTCATCCAGATGCAAATAATAATATATTCAATAATCAGGATAAATCAATTGCCCAGAAAACAGTTTCCTTGACAAACGCGGGTCAAAGGTAAAATTCCTTTGAATTAAAAAAACTTTCTTTTATTTCAAAGAAATTGTTTTCTGGGTTAATTTTATTTACAATACAGGCTTTATTTAGGTTATATTTAGCACCTCTTTTATATTTAAAAGGTGACTTGATGTAAGCCCACATTCTGACTACAAAGACTACTTTTAAGATTATGTAGCGGCTTGATGTTAGCCCACCGCCTAACTAACAACTAGTTTCTAAACCATGCAATGACTTGATGTTAGCCCATATTATCGCTACCAACTACTTTCAAGACTGCATTGGCTCTAACTTGTAGTTATATAATTAGTTCGTGCTAAAGATTTCAAGCTATGCTAGTTCTTACGGATCTCGTCTTCTTTATGTTACACCTTGAGACAAGCCCACTCTTGGTTTCAAATGAAGACTTCTTTTCTGTGCATAATGTTAAGGTGAAAACTTTATTATAAAAAAAAATGCATAACAAATTTTATTTTATATGTATTTTATTAATGGTTAGTTTTAAAACTACGAAATGGACAACCCTGTATAATTAAAATGTGATTTTGGTGTCTGTATTTTTTTACTTTTTTATCTAGATCATTATTTGACATTTAATTACTTCGTGGTTTATGCATTTCAAGCAGCATGTCTCGTAACATGGGGCTCGATGGCCGTCATATTACTGCCGGTTCACGTCAACATTATGAAATGATTAACACTAAATGAATGTTTTCTTATCACTTAAAGTAAAGTATGTAGCAAAACCCAGTAATAACCTCTTGCCCTCTAAAAATTCTATTTAGTTACCACTCACCAGAGTGCGAGATCTGTTCCGGTCCTAGTTCTGCAAACATTCAAATGAGATCAAATAAAACGTAGATATTTCTTGAAAATTTACAACGTAAATGGTTGTTTTATTTAAAATAAAAAGTAAAACTGTTTGCTATTTAGTGATAATCATCTTAAAAAGAAAGAGTCAATTATTAAAGGCATTGGTAAATTTTTATTCAGTAATGCTGTACAATTATTACATTATTAGATAACACTAAAATGACATTTTATTGTTCATCGGCGAAATGAATGACAGAATTTTTTTTTTAAATGTAATGAGAAATACTAATCATTATTTGAAACTTCAAAAACTTTGAAGTTTTTCCAATATTTTAGAAAACTTTCAACCTGGCCAGAAATTGTTCATAAGACTTTACACGGAGAATATTTCTGTGTTAAATTTTACATAACTTAGTTCGGTAAACGGTGGACTTTCCGGCGTTTTATTAAAATTTCATATTCAGTCATGTAAAATGAAATAGGGTAATATTTGATATGAAAATATCAATTATTAATATAAATACGAGGGTGGATTGATAAGTTTCCGGCCTGACCAAGAGATGGCGCCACTAGGCCTACCTTGAGGTGGCGTTCTATAGTGCCATCCTTAGATAGCTTGTAG
>NC_046664.1:103887115-103889958 GCF_010883055.1 Belonocnema kinseyi | reverse complement strand
TCTAAGGATGGTACTATAGAACGCCACCTCAAGGTAGGCCTAGTGGCGCCATCTCTTGGTCAGGCCGGAAACTTATCAATCCACCCTCGTATATATATATACATACATACATATTATTAATGATAATATTATAATTATGTTACATTATAATAGCCTTATTTATGTCTTGATCCGCATTTGAAAGAAATTAATGAAATTGGGGATATTGGAATTCATCTCGTTTGGATAAAAACTCCATTATTTGGTTGAAAAATAAATTATTTTGTTGAAAGTGTAACTATTTTGTAAAAAAAGTCCTCTTTTCTATCAAAAGTTCAACTACTTTGTTAAAATGTATTCTTTTTTTCTTTGAAGGTTCATCTCTTTCGTTGAAAACACATTTTTGAAACTGAAAATTTAACAAATTTAACTATTTGGTTGAAAGTTCAACTATTTGATCGGAAACTCATATTTTTCGCTTAAAAAATTCAACTTTTTGTAGGTAAGTGGACTTTTTGACATTAAAATTAAATAATTTCGTTGAAAATTCATGTATTTTGTTTAAAATTTGTCTGTTTTGTAAATCATTGATTTTCTTAGTCGAAAATTCATCTTATTGGTTGACAATTCAAAAACTTTGTTGAAAATACATTTTTCCTGTTAAAAATTATTTATCTTTATATGAAAATGTAACTATTCTAGGATTGATTAAAAATTAATCGTATCTATTGGTTAAGTAGAAAAATATTTTATTTTATAAAAAACAATAATCTTCTTGGTCGAAAATTAACATTTTGCCTTGAAAATTTAACAATTTTGTTGAAAATTCGTTTTTTTTCTTGTTCAATTCAATTTTTTATCACAGTTTTTATCTGGAATTTGAACTATTCTATTTTTGGTTGAAATTTTATCCTGTACATTGTACTAGTTAAAACACGAATTATTTGATAGAAAATTAATTTATTTGTTTTCGATTATGATTTTTTTTTTAATTGAAAGAATTTTTAAATAAAATTTTTTAAATTGAATTTAAGGTATTAAAAATGGAAAAATAATTGATTTCACAAGATGATACTGAATCCGTTGAAAATGAAAGAATTAATAGATATTAGTTTTTAAAATTATTTTCAATGATGACTTCTAATGTTATTTCAGTCTGAAAAAAAATTTATTTTCAACCCATTCAATTTGAAATTGTTTAATTAAAAAAAAAATTCCTTAATTATTAGCAATATTTGACCGTTCATTTAAAACAATCCATTATAAACAACTATTAAAAACTATAAAAATTTGAACAGAATAGTTCAAAATAGAAAGCCTTGAATTGTTAAAATTGGAATGAGGTAAATTTTAACTTTGAACGCTACAATTTTAATTTCAAAAAAAGATTCAAAATTAATTTAAAACTTGAAATTATGTTTTTTTTTTTGTAATTATAACTTGAAATTAATGGTTGTGATTGCTAAGAAAATTGAAAATCATTTTTTATTTTGACAAATAAATTGTAAGTAAGTATTTGAAAACATTTTAAAAATTAAAAAAAAAGAATCATGACGATTTTAAGGCAATTTTTTTATTTTGCAGTTTTTAAAATGTTAGGACAAAAATATAATTAACAAAATTTATCAATTTTTAACCCAAAAGTTTACTTTTTAACGAAATATATTAATTCTCTATCAAATAATTGGTATTTTAACTAACACAATGTACAGGATAAAGTTTCAACCAAAAATGGAATAGTTCAGTTTCCAAATAAAAGCGATTAATTTTTAATCAATCATATAATAGTTACATTTTTAGATAAAGATAAATAATTTTTAACAGAAAAAATGAATTTTCAACAAAGTGGGTAAATTGTAAATCAATAAGATGAATTTTCGACCAAGAAAATTAATGATCTACAAAACAGACAAATTTTAAACAATTATATGAATTTTCAACGAAATTATTTAATTTTAAAGTCAAAAAGACCAATTATCTACAAAAAGTTAAATTTTTTAAGCGAAAAATATGAGTTTCCGATCAAATAGTTGAACTTTTAACCAAATAGTTAAATTTGTTAAATTTTCAGTTTCAAAAATGTGTTTTCAACGAAAGAGATGAACCTTCAAAGAAAAAAAGAATACATTTTAACAAAGTAGTTGAACTTTTGATAGAAAAGAGGACTTTTTTACAAAATAGTTACACTTTCAACAAAATAATTTATTTTTAAACCAAATAATGGAGTATTTATCCAAACGAGATGAATTACAAAATCGCCAATTTCTTTGATTTCTTTCTAATGCGGATCAAGATATAAATAATACTATTATTAATGTAACATAATTATGATATTATCATTAATAATATATGTGTGTGTGTATCTTTATATATATATATATATATTATTATTATTATTACACCATTAAGCCAATTCCCTTTCGGTGTAGGCGTGACTCACTCGGCAGGGGAAAGGAGTAGTGTGTGGAAGGGATAGAGATTTTTCAGATTGATCCAGAATTCTCGTGCTATTTAAGTAAATAACACGTTCGTTCCGCAACACTGCTCCGACCCAGGTTGCTGATCAATCTCTCTAGCAATCACCCCAAGCGAAGAACCCCACGAAGTCGTCATGTAAGGTTCCCCACTTGGGTCCATTAATAGCCAGCGTCTTTTGTTTCAGGCGTCATTCACTCTACTGACACTTTTTTTATTAACTATTTACCGCCATACTTTCCTGTCTTGGCATACTTCTCTAGCTTCTTTTATGTCCATGCATCTTCTCATGCAGGCTCTCGCGTTTCTGTGACTTCTTATGTCTCTTCTAAGTAGGGTCTCATTCACACATTCTAACCATTCTTTCCGCGGTCTACCTCTGGGCACGT
>NC_046664.1:103885914-103887015 GCF_010883055.1 Belonocnema kinseyi | reverse complement strand
TTTGGGTAATAGATTTTTTTTTGTGATTACAACAATGACATACGAGGATCTACTACTCTTGTGTGCAGTGTGGTATACGCACTAAACGATAAGTGTAGCAGACGCTCGCGCGAAAGGAGTAGCACCTTCTCCGATTCGGTGTATCACACGCGCTTATTGATAGGCGCTGCTGTCGCACACATCGTAGGGTAGCCTGCACACCTATCGTCTCTCAGTGTAGTGGCGTTTTGGCCGTTTAAGGGTTAAAACCAATATTCAGAGATCCGTGGAGAAAATTTCAATCTTCTTGATTGAAATATCAACTACATTTTTCGTTGAACAATAATCTTTTCGAAAGATCATTAATTCGGATTTTTCATTTAAAAAAATTGATTGTACTGTACACAAATTGAAAGTGGGCCCTCTGAACTCAAAATCGTATAAAAGTATAAATATCATCTTAGCAAGAAAACTGCTAAAAATTCTATATGTGTCTGAGAAAGAAGAAGATATATTCCGAAAAAAAGTTAGAATTTAGTTTAACATTAGCCAACATACTGCCAAGTGGCCGGAACTTAACGTTCCTATAAAATCTCTATTTATATAGTTCAAAATCTGAAAACACCGACAGAGACCTAAAATTAAAATGTAAATTATTTACATATTGTCAGTAAATGTTGAAAACCTGTAAAACATAAATATTTTGCACAGAAGATATCAGAATATCGGAAAGAAAGTAACAACAGACCATTCAAACTGTCAAAATTGCGTAAACGTTTTTAGTTCATTTTGACATAATTTGCACTTTCATCTTCTGAAATTGTATTAACACAATGCGATTACAACTGATTACACTGCTTTATAAAAAGAAAATCAAAACACACCAAAAGCCAATATTCTCTTTGGAGTCCATATGCGACGGACCCGGTGCCCGCCTCGTTGTGAAAATTAAATCCATCGGCGAATAAACCTGTCGCTCAACGAGTTGCGCCTTATTAGTATAGATATGCGTGAGGTGGAGTACCAGGTGTATACATATGAAACCGGTATTTTCTCAAGAAAAAAACACATTTATTTCAAGAGAATGATAACAAATATTTTATTCAAAGTATGCGCCCTCGC
>NC_046664.1:103883566-103885814 GCF_010883055.1 Belonocnema kinseyi | reverse complement strand
CAATACGCCAATTAGCACAAATGGTAAGTTCCGACAGTGCCTACAAGTGTGCCTACTGGCTGCTAAATGGCAATACCGGTTTCATATGTATACACCTGGTAAGTCATCGCTATCAGAAATGGGCTGCAGATGCACGACTATACCAAATTGACTATACTGTTAGTTGTGCTTCCTATGGAAGTGTTTACTCTCTGTTTATCTCTATTACGAAGATATTACGCAAATAAAGTTTCGTCCCATGCATTTAGTGCCATTGTTTCTGAAGAAAAGTTCGCTGGCAATGATGTGAAAATCGCTAATAGGGAAAGTTTACCACCTACCAGAGTACGCGATCTTTTCGGGTCGTAATTCTGCGAAAATTCAAATAAATTAAATTAAAAGTTACATGTTTTCGTGCAAATTTGCAATACAAATATTTCGTTTATTTAAAATAAGAAGTAAAATTGTTAATTATTTTGTAATAATCATTCTGAAAAAATTCAAAGATTGAAAGCATACCGCAATACAGCAATTCTGTATAATTATTCCATTATTAAATAACATTAATAACTTTATTGCTCACTGGCGAAATGATTGAAAGAAATTTTTTTAAAACTACTAATTGCAAATTTTAATGTAAAACTGTTGAAAATACGAAAAACTAATTTATATCATATAACCAAAACATAATCTCACATGTAGGTGAATGCAAATTTCCAATCACAAAGCTAAAAAATAATAAGTCGAATAAATGGAAAAGAATATATAGCAAACAATTTTTTAAGGATGTCAGCACATTTTAAAGAATAGGACTTGACTTCAAATATGAAAAAAAATCAGTTGGGTATAAATGAGGCCTGTTGAGGTTTTATGTATATGCTTCGTAAATATACATATATGAATATTATCATTTCTTTTCGTAAGCAACGCAATTATTTCATTACTTCCGGAAAAATTAGAAATTTACACGGAGAAAATATTTCATTAAAGTTTACTTAATTAATTTGGTAAATGAAGTACATTACTGCATTTAGATAAAGTTTACAATTATTATAGTATTTGATAAAAAACAGAACTATAAATATTACAAAAGAGTTATGTAAAATCTCAAGTCCAAAAGTTAAAATTCTGATATGTAATAATTCATACAAGGATTGTATTATTTGCATACCAGTATATCATAAAATAACGCAAAGTAATGTGAATTTTTATTACATGAATGATATAAAGTTTATTTTCGTGTGATATTAACGATTTACTTAAATGAAAATATATACTGCAGAATTTTTTAGAGATTTTCACTTTTATTATGAGAGGAATTACACAAGAGCATGATAAAATGAGAATCGCTAGGGACGTTAACATTGTCAGGGCTGAAGTTTAAAGCCAAGTGCCCCCCACAAACTTTAACATTTTTAAGTTTCGGGTAATATTTTATGACTTTAGAAAACATTCAGATATATGGATTAGTATTACATGTTTTATTTTATTCATTAAATTCTAACCTAATTTAATTTAATAGATTTTATATAAATTTAATTTGTAAGTTTTTAATGTTCAAATTTTCACAAATTTAAAATTGTAAATTAAATAATTTAGGGTTTTAAGGCGAACAAAATTTTGAATAAAAAAATTATCCAATGCTTTAATTTAATTCCTCTAAATTTATAAGCCCGTTCATTAATAATATGTTAAAATAAGAAATTTCGACGAACAGGGATCAGCTATTTTTTGGACGGCCCTGATGTACTCGTACTTTAACTTTTTGGCCAAGATTTGTTTTTCGATATTCTAAGTGTTAAGTTAGCCGAAAGGTCTTGTCGTTAGCGATAGAACGCGTTAAACTTAGAGTAGGTGGTTCGAAACTCGCCACAGCATTATAGATTCTTTAAAGCATTAATATCATTAAAGCGTGCGACTATATTATATGTAATGTATTGTAATTTAATGTAATTCTTTAAGACAAATTGTGTAAGAATGTGTGTAGTGAGTGGATGACCTTCCGAAGAATCTGGTGGTAGCAAGAATCTTTTTTTTTTGCTGACGCACGAAATTTTACATGACTGGGATTTAGAATTCACATATAGAGCAGTAGACCTTTTTTTCTTTCATTGAAACTGTAACTAACAGTTCCAATCATTTTACCTAACTGAATGGCGAAATAAATTATAATATACGAGGGTGGATTGATAAGTTTCCGGCCTGACCAAGAAAAACAACGTTTTTAAGAATTTTTTTTTTTATTTCTCAACATAATCTCCTCCAAGGC
>NC_046664.1:103881467-103883466 GCF_010883055.1 Belonocnema kinseyi | reverse complement strand
TGGAGGAGATTATGTTGAGAAATAAAAAAAAAAATTCTTAAAAACGTTGTTTTTCTTGGTCAGGCCGGAAACTTATCAATCCACCCTCGTATATATATATTCGGTTTTGATTCCTCCAGAATCAAACCGAAGGGCCTATGACAAACCCACCGAACGCGTCCTCGGGTTGCAGATAGAGGGTCCCTGTGCGAAGGGTTCCTGCTGAATATGGTTACAAAAATAAGTAGGCAGTCGCGGACAATTGTCCAGGGGTGGTCCCGAAGGAATTAACCCCCAAGCGGAGGTGTGAAAACCGTGCCGAAAGCTGAATGGCACCTGGGTGAGGTGTGCAGAACGGTGGCTCTTGAATACCGGGCGACCTCTCAGAGTACGCAGCCTTATCCTTGCATGCGGGGCTCTACAAGGATGGACGAACCCCTTTCCCTAGCTTCTCGTGGGAACAACAATGACAACACCAAACATAGTTGTAGTAAGTGCAGTTCAAAACAACAGAACGAGCAGGGCGCCCGACAATCGGTCGGCCAACAATGCCGACCAATCTGGAGCTGGGGGAGCCAATGAAAAAGGATTCAATGCGATGGATCGGCGGGATCTCGCGACCTTTGGATGGACGGAGCGTCTGAATCACGACTTGCTAGAGTGCTACGATGCGAGTGTTGTCCCTGAACGGGGTTACATGGCACGGCTGCATGCTCTGTGGTTCGAGAAAAACCCGGATTTATCGCACTTTTCGCAGCAACGTTTGCGAAACCATGCTGAATTACTCCGTAAAAGGGGCTATGTAAGCGGAACGCCTACTTTACCACAGCTAGAACAAGCCGGCAACAGAGAAAGAGAGGCGACACTAAGATCAACTGCGGGCAGGCATCCAATAGATGAAGAGCGATGCTTTACGACCCGGAGAAACATCACAACTAAGGTTTCTCTCAAGCCTAAAGATCTGGCTGAAATGGATGACGAGCTTCGTGGACATTTTTCCGGAGAATCCGACCTCTGGGCTATCAACTATTGTGTGTATAATGCAGTGAGAGCTTTGGCCGATGCGAACCGTAAAACAAAACCAACAGTTGATCATACGAAACAAAAGGCGATTGCATCAACTTGCCATAAAGGTAGGCTGGGCAAGATAGTACGCGTCCCGCATTCAGTGTGTGATTGACTACATCACATCTGGCAGGAATTTTACCGCCAAGGTTCGAAAGTTCGCGCGCGAACTCCGGACCCGTTATCACACACTTAACAAGTCAAAGCTGCTGACCATCAGGCAACATATTGTATCAATCCGGACCAGATTGTATCAAAACCTTCTGGTGGAAGAAGTTTTCTTCAACCCATCAGCATTTGGCCCGTATTTTCACCTCATATTTGAAGTCGGAAGAGCCGATTCCAGAGTGGTTGGTGGAAGGGCGCACAATACTCCAGCCGAAAATAGGCAACTTAGCTGACCCGAAGAATTACAGGCCAATCACTTGTCTGAACACACTGTATAAAATATTCACAGCTATCCTGAATGATAGGATTGTTCGGGCAATTGAACGTGTGTGGCAAGAAATGTATGAACAACGAGGCTCAAAGAAAGGCGTAGCCGGATGTCGGGAGAACCTGCTCATCGATATATGTGTCTGTAAAGATGCAGCATTCTACCAGCGTGACCTATCGATGGCCTGGATTGATTATCGGAAAGCTTTCGATACGACCTCCCATAGACTTATCATCTGTCTTTTGGAAATATTAAAGGTTCATCCGCAAATAGTTGGGTGCATGGAGAGATTGATGCTGCTTTGGAAAACTAGATTTACTATCTCATCTGGAAAAAATCGTGTGACAACTAACAAGGTCACCTTTCAGAGAGGTGCCTTTCAGGGCGACACCATGAGTCCACTCCTCTTTTGCCTTTCATTATTGCCACTATCTCTAGCACTTCGCCATTCCGACGGGTACTTGTGCGGCAAACCTGCAGATCGAAAGTACAAGGTCACTCATGTATTTTACATGGATG
>NC_046664.1:103873223-103881367 GCF_010883055.1 Belonocnema kinseyi | reverse complement strand
AGCTATCTAAGGATGGTACTATAGAACGCCACCTCAAGGTAGGCCTAGTGGCGCCATCTCTTGGTCAGGCCGGAAACTTATCAATCCACCCTCGTACATGTATTGTAAGTATTTTAAATCGTGAAGTCATCGTCCAGCATTCCAATACATGTGTTAGAGCGTTTTTAAGACGAAAATTGTGCACAAGGAAATTACGGAATTAAGGAAATTCAAGGGATTCGCGGAGTTCACCGAATTCAAGGAATTCCCTGGATTCATGAAATTTATTAAATGCACGAAATTTATAATATTCATGGAATTCATAGAATTCATGGAAATAAAGGGATTTATGAAGTCCACAGAAGTCACGGAATTTGCACAATTCATGAAATTAAAAAAAACTCACGAAACTTATGGAATTCAAGGAATTTATGGAACTCAAGATATTAAAAAAATGCAGGGAATTCAAGGAATTCGCGAGATTGTCTACAATAACGGAATCTACGGAATTCAAGGAAGTCACAGAATTCATATAACACCCAGAATTTACAAAATGCATGCAATTTGTTAAATTCACGGAATTCAGGAATATAAAGGAATTCGCAAAATTCATTGGAATAAAAAAATTCTCGGAATTAATGAAACACCCGGAATTCACGGAATTCATTTAACTGAAGGAATTCAGTGAAATCAAGGAACTCACGGAATTCATCGATTTTAAGGAATTCACGAAATCCATGGAATTAACGGAATTTACAGAATTGACGGTATATGCTTAATATATGGAACTCACGGAATTCACAGAATACGCTTCATTTACGAAAATCGCGAAATTCATGGAGTTCAGGGAATTCACGGAATTGAAGAAATTCGCGGGATTGACTGTAATCCCGGAATTCATTGAATTCGTGGAATTCAATTAATTGAAAGAGTTAACGGAATTCATTGAATTAAAGGGATTCACGGAATTTACGGAATTCAAGGAAGTCACGGAATTCATATAACATCCGGAATCCACGGAATTCATGCAGTTCGCGGAGTTCACGGAATTCAAGAAATTAACGGAATTCGCAGAATTAATAAAAATAAAAGAATTTTCGGAATTCATGTAACATCCAGGATTCACGAAATTCATGTAATTCACAGAATTACAGGGATTCAAGGAGTTCACGGAATTAATGGAATTCAAAGATTTCGTGGGACTCCATGAATTCCGTACATTTTTTAAATTTCGTGTATCCCATGAATTCCACTATTTACTTCAATCTCATTCATTAGTTAAATTATGTGAATTTCTTTAATTCTCTGAATTGCATGAATTTGATGAATTCCTTGAAATTAATTAATTCCGTGATTTCCATGAATTCCATGGATTCCGTGAATTTCCTGATTATCTTGAATTCCGTGAATTCCGTGAATTCCATGAACTCGTTGAATTCCGTGAATACCTTAAATTCCGGGAATTCTATGAATCAATAAATGTAAGGTAGCATACCAATGCCAGCATTTAACAACTATAACATTGTGCATTGGAGCGTTGCCTTAAATTTCGGAAATAAACTTCCAATACATTGTAGTGGAAGTTTGTAACAGAAGTTTTTAACATTGTAGATACAAAATCGAATGAAAAAAATCAATCCTTTATGTCGTTTTCTCGAAATATTTGTTTTTTCTATACTTAACACGTCATAGAATGCTACATTTCAACTTATCCAATGACTAGATTTTTCTTTATAATTCGAATGATTAAACTGGTATATTGCTCCTAGTGAGAAGATAGGATGAACTAGATTTGATGGATGCAAATATAATCAACTGACGTGATGAAACAAGTTGTCAGTGAATAAAACAGGTCCCCAATTAGAGCACATCATAAAATAAGCCAAAGTACTCATTTCCTTTTTTATTAGATTCACATTCCAGGTTCTTAATAGATATTTAGCATTCTTTTTTCTTTTTCCATCACTATAATGCGAACATAGAACTACAGCACTTGGGCGTTATCTAAACTGCATCTTTGAGCCCGATAAATTATTTTTGTATCCTCTTATCGACTAATAAACCGTCTTCTATGAACTAGACTCTATAGACTATTATTTTGAGCGTGTGCACAGAGAGACTTTCAGTCATAAAATTTGATAGTATAATATTTATTTTTACAATACGACAATAACAAGCCAGGATACTGAGTCACTATTGCCAGAATTACTATTGTGAACATTAAACTGTGAAGTTACTAGGTTTATTGGAATATAGAATAAATGATTAAATAATTGCTCTGATACCAAAAGAAACTTTCTATAATCCCTAGGTCAGACTGTGAAGTTTACAGAACACAATAGGAAAGAATTCTATCTATGTTCATACAATCAGATATTTATATTTTATGCTAAGCTGACAGATAAAAAAATCTTGTTAGAAGAAATCAGGCCTCTCATTGCAACCTTCCCATTGAAAATGGTAATTTTTCTTATTTGTTTTGCAACTTATGTTAGTTTAAATGCTAGTTATTGCAACTACGGTTTTATCAATTAATTTGTGAACATCCCTTTTTTCAACTTCAGTCTGCTATCGAAAATATTAATGTTTCTAACTATAAATGGCAATTATTAGGTTTGTAGTATATTTATCAATAAAATGGAAAATGTATTTCTCCGTATAGCTACGACAATAATACTATTTTCTCGGCTATAGTCTAGATTCTCATCGAACTTTTGTGAAGATCAATATTATAATGCCAAATTTTACGATTACGAGTTTCTCCGTGTGCTTCATATTACAGGGAATTTCATGCCAAATGTCTCAATCGTAAAATCAAAACTATTCATTGGACCCATGGGTGGTGCTTTATACAGAAAAAGTTCCTATTTTCATTTTGAATTTATTCAAAGTTTAAACACTACATCCGTAAATTGTACAGTTTCGAATATTTTATATAATAATGAAATAAAAGGCTAAATTTCACCAAATTAAATATACGTTTGAATCGTAATTGGTTCAATTTTGAATCTTCCATTTTTAACGTCAAATGTTTAAAGTTTATAATTTGCATGGGTACCTGAAATACTTTATCTTGAAATTTAGTTTTGAATACTTCAATTTTATATTGTTCAGTTTTTAAACCTAATTCTTACAATTTCTTTACATAATTTCTAAGTAGTTAGGAGCTGCTCAAAAACTGCGTCATACTATCAGGAAGGTGTGGGGTTAAAATTTTTTGTAACAATTTGTGACATAGGGGAGAGGGGTCAATTCAGAATGTGACATCACACATGGTATATATAAATATATCTTTGCTCCTTTTCTAAAGTATTTATCTTTTTTTCAATGTTTTCAAGAAGCTGTCCCTTCTTATCATTTTTTTCGCTTAAATGCGAACTGAATTAATATAATATAATAAGAAAATCCTACTATATTTCATTGAAAATTATTTCTTTTTAATTGAAAAGTCTACTATTCCATTTTTTGATTTAGAATTCACCTCTATTGGTTAAAAAATTCTGATAGTTGCTTAAAGACCGAACTATTTGGTTAAAAATTCCTTCTTTTTTGTTTGAAATTAATTATCCCAATTGCATATTTAACTATTCCATTTTTGATTGAAAATTGCTCGTTTTTTATTTAAAATGCAACTATTTGGTTAACAATTAATTTGTTTTTGAAAATCAGTGGTTTTTGGTAGAAAATTAATCTTCTTGATGAAAAAATTCAATTGCTTTAGTTGAAAGTTGAACTACTTTGTTAAAAAATCATTTTATGGGTCAAAGATCCATCTCTCTGATTAGAAATTGAACTGTTTTGTAATAAATTTATCTTATGGGCTCAAAAATTAAACTTCTTTTTTGAAAATTCGACTTTATGGGTTAGAAATTCATTATTTAAGTTAAGGGGGCGACCCATGTAACGGCTTCCAAAAATTGATTTTTTTTTTGCTAAAATGGAAGCTAGTCGTCCCAAAAACATGCTGTTTTGTATTTCATATTTTTCAAAACTGCCCGCAAGATAACTCTAAATGTATTGGACCGATTGAGTTCTCCTTGCATACACATATAGTTGAAATGATTGTCTTCTGTGTGAACCGCTCTGAACTGGAAAAAGAAATTTTTAAACAATTATTTTTCAAACAATTTCTAGAGTTGCTAGAGTGCGGGCAGTTTCGCATCAACCGGCTAAACATTTTTGACATCTGCCCTTAGAATAAAAAATTTTAATTTATTTATGGCTAAAATAAATTTATTTGTTAGTTCAAAAGTGCCTTAATAAACCATAAAAGTTTTGGAAAGATTCGTTAAATTCTTCGTCCCAAAAAAAATCCGAAAAATAAGCTTATTTTTGAAGTGTTACATGGGTCGCCCCCCTTAAAAATTCTTCACTGTGTCAATTCTCTAAAGCGTCTCGTCTTCCTTAAATTCGAGATAAGTATTTTAATATTTTTGGTAAGCTTGGTTAGCCTTCCCGATTTTTTTCCGACGATTATTCTATCCCTTTTCCAACTCCCCCAGTTTTTCATGACGACTAGTCAGACTCTAATTCTAACTGATTTAAATTAAAATTGAAATGTTTCTTTATCGAAATATTAACTTTTTTTTCGTTGAGAACTTAACTTTTTGTCCTAATTCGACTTTTTTTAAATTAGTTTTTTCGATCATTGTTTCGACTTTGTTTTGTGTGTTATTTTAAGCGTTTATCAAATTAAATTGGAGACAAAATTTTGACTTAAAGTGGGGTGGGGATCTGTATTTGTGACGTTATCCTGGGGGTGGGGGGTCAAAGCTTTGTGTTATGATCTGTAACGAATAAGGGGAGGGGTGGAAAACGTTTACAAAATAGCGTGACATAGTTTTTGAACGGCCCCATGAGGTTCCGCGCGACCCAGAGCTTTTCCCATCTAATGAGTCAATTGTTTTACTGTGTCCTGCAGCATATCAAATGCGCTAATAAGAATAATTCTCTTTAAACCTATTTAGTCAAAACGTGAACAATTTTATACGATTTAGAAAGATATATCTAAATACAAATTTTTTGAATGTGACGTTTGTCATGAAATACCCCATTTCAGATTGAAGATTTCAGTGTGGCAGGTTTTTCACATCTTTATCGCGAGCGTTGCTTTCTATCCCTGACCGGAAAAGGTCTCGGACAATAGAGAAAAAATCTGGAGAAATTGCTTGTGAAACCGAGACTTCTCCCGCGATAACTAACGATGGTTAGGCACGTGTACTTATTCCCTTCTAATGTTATGTTAGCCCGATGAGCTTACCGTTCTGATTTGCGCTCAAATCCTCGATCCGCCGCGCCGAGACGGATGATAGAAAGATTCAAAAGTTTGAAAAGTTGTATGCGACTCGGGGTTATAATTATAAAGCACTCATTGGTTGCGAAGACTCATCGTTGAGAAAGTTTCTTCCTTTCTATCACTCGTGCGGGAAAAATCCTCCTCATCAGCAAAAGAAAAACAAGTTTCCCTTGTCAAGTTGTTTCAAGAAGTTTAAGTGAGATTTTTATTTTTTAACTTGTTATCAAACGAAGGCAATTATTTCAGTGTAAAAGTGAAGTTACGATCATTAGTCGATACTCAGGCCAATCTCTGATAAATTCTAATTTTCAAGAGTATCATGTTTCTTAGTAGAAATTAGGCTACACCTATTTTATTGATTCAAGAAAAAAATTTGTTTCTACAAAATTACGAATATCTGAATTTTTTTATTTGTAAAAAAAATCCTGACCTAATTCATTCAAAAACGATTTTTCTACCCTAGGCAAGAGAACGTAATTGTCGACCTGCTCCACAGGCATCGCAAGTCGAATTTTAATTATTATTATGATTCGGGGTATAATTCGTCACTGAGGCAGCAAGATTTGGGCTTTAAAGAAGAAGGTAATGAAGTTTGCTTTAGCCCCCAAGGTCTAGCTTTTAGAACTCTGAACAGCTATAGCTAACTTCAACGAATTGCGACGTCACAACTGAATAGAGCGAGCCGAGCGAGACACGTCACATAGTCGTCGCACCTATCTGTTTCTTAATTGTTCGTGTATAGTTAACTGTGCGATGATTTTTAATAGTCGATATAAGTCGAGGAGCTGGTCACTGCACTGAAAATTTTTTTAGGTATATTACCTAGAATTCTTGCTATCCCAGCTCGAAAGTATCGCTGGATTTCGTCTTTCTAAATAGTTAGGTGTATTGAACAGATTTTCTTGCAGACAAAATATAGGTACAGTATCTAGAAAATTTAGCTGTAATGTCTATATTTCTATTGCTAAACAAGTATAGGTGTCACACCTAACCAGGTTCAGCTAGATATATTCCAAAGGACTTTAGAAATCCTTAAAAGGTGTCAAGGTGTTTGAAAAAATTTTGAAGGTTTCAAAATACTTGAGAGTATTTAAAAAGGTTCCAAAGAATTTTTAATTGATCACAGTAATTTAATATGAGGTTTTAAAGGATTTGAAATATTTCAGGGTATTTTTAAAATTTCAAAGAATTTTCAAGAGCTTTTAAAAAATTCAAGAGATTTCAACAGATTTTTAAGGATTTTGAATATTTGAGGATGTTTAAAAAGATTTCACTGAATATTTGAGGATGTTTAAAAATATTTCACTGAATTTTTAATTCATTTTTAAAAATTAAAGGAATTTCAAAGAATTTTAATAATTATATCAAGGTTGCTTGGAAAAACTCCAAAGTAGCTTAAAAATCTTTAAAAGATGTCGAGATTTTTCAAAAGAATTTGAAGGTTTCGAAATATTTGAGAGTATTTTAAAGGGTTTTAAGGAATGTTCAATTATGTAATTTTATTACTGTAATTTTATATTAGATTTTGAAGGATTTGATACATCTTAGGGCATTTTACTAGATTCTAAGGAATTTTTCATTGATTTTAATTATTTAGTATGTGATTTTAAAGAATTTAAAATATTTTAAGGTATTTTTAAAATTGCACGTAATTTTCAAGAGCTTTGCAAAATTTCAAGAGATTTTATAGGATTTTAAATATTTTAGTATGTTATATAAACCTGAAAAACATAACCTCAAAATCGACTCATGCAAGATATGAAGAATTACGCGAACCATTAAATTCGCCAATTTCTTCCATTTCTTTCAAATGGGGATCGAGATATAAATAAAAGACCAGCGAAGTCTTCCGAAGCTTTCAGATCGACAATCATCGTACAGCAGAACACCGAAGTCGAATCGTGCATTTTCGACTTACACACGAACTCACAGTGGTAATCATGCACCCTCTGTTTTGCGGCTCTCAAACGGTAGGTATGGTGGGGGTAAATTTCAGACTCGATCTGGCAGCTCTGGTGTGAAATATAGGAGACGCTGTACGGTTCTATCTATATCTCTATCTGCCAACTGCTTTGAAATAAAATCAAGAAATTGGGATTTTAATATTTCCAGATTTCGATGCTGGCGATTCTTATGATTTGAATACTCCGCGCGCCTCTTTATATGCGTATATTTTGAGGTTACGTTATTTCAAGCATAAAATATAAATGGTATAAATATCTATACTATTTTATATATATATATATAATTTAAAATTTGTCATAAGGACAACCGCAGGATTTCGCCGGGAACGGGTGCTAATCTGGAAAATTGCACCCGCTCCCAGTGAAATCGCGATAAAATTTCAGCCACAACCACGTCTCACGACCATGAGATAGATGGTTACAGTCTGTAAAGGAATCAATACGACGATCCAGCAAAAGCCTCGTGCACCCTAAGAACACGGAACGACCCAAGGACAACCGCCTTCTGCATTTTTCCCGCAAGTGTTTTAGCATATTGTTGACACGCAGGGATGCTTTTTAGGCCATTAACGAGTGAAAGCTTGGCACCTCCAAGAGGGCCGATGATAAGGACGATTAGTTTAACAGAATGGTGCCGAAAATTCGATAACGAACATGCTTCGCTTCTCGAAGTCAAGACGAACCATGTCAGGCCTCGAGTGAGCAACAGAAACAATTGTCGAGAATATAAAGTTCCATTATATGCGGCACTTCCCATTCTCAACAATTGTCTCAATTTCCCTAAGAGCATTCAGAGGAGCGACATTAAGGTTAATGCCGTAAGAGTGACAGAGATGGTAATAAAGCACTCTTAGTGCCGCATTGTGCCTTTGAATGTAGGTCGTTCCCGCGTGAGTTGGACAACT
>NC_046664.1:103867699-103873123 GCF_010883055.1 Belonocnema kinseyi | reverse complement strand
GTATCAGCCTTGGAGGCGATTATGTTGAGAAATAAAAAAAAAAAATTCTTAAAAACGTTGTTTTTCTTGGTCAGGCCGGAAACTTATCAATCCACCCTCGTATTGCAATTTCGTCATTCCAATACCATGGCTGCAATTTTACCTTACGCTTGTATTGTAGAATTCTGGTAGATGTGTTGTAGAATTCAAAACATTTTTAACAGTGTATTTTGACACTTCCTCTTTAGTTTTAATTCCACATAATAATATCCGAAGTACTTTTGTAGTCTTCGCATGGTCAGTCCTAATTCGGCGTAAAGTTGTCTCAATACGAACCTTTTTCGACTCAGAAATGAGATTAAAATTGATGAATGAAAAATTTCTAATGATTAAATTAGTTATTTTTAATTTGAAAAATCAGACTCTGTGGGTCTGAACGAGTATAACCCTGAAAATTTTTCTATAAGGATCCCCTAAGCCGTTATAAATACCTAAGAACAAACAACATTTTTGGTATCGTCATCAAACAAGTATAAAAAAATAAAAACCAGTAAATAAATTGATTGAATATACATATTGCATAAAAATATATAACATTGTTTGATCATTAACAAGGATTAGCTTTTATCGCAGTCAGAATGACCTTTTTTGTTATGGCAGGTACAGTTCAAGGAAATCCATAGATTGTAAGGTCTAATTTCGAAAGGACTTAAGGGCATGTGGCACAGCTAAATACCTATGATACCGACCTCACTTTATCAGTTCACTGAATGTTTTTTTGAACTTGAGAACTTTTTTTGTAAATAAAATATCGAGCTGAAACTTTGGAAAATGTATTAAAGTAGAATAAAGTACGTTGAAGTACTGCATTTTGGTATGAATTGGCGTTTTTCACTTATGAGTGATTTTGTGCCAATGCCAGTTTTCTATTCCCATTTATTCGTCCTTACATTTATGTAATTATCTGTACATTGCCAATCATAGGAATGCAGCGTGACAGACAAAAAGCTTGGAGAAAAGGCTTTAGACTGATTTTTAAAATAACCCACTATAAAAGATTTTGCGCACTTTTTAATTTAGAAATGGAAAATTACTGGGATTCAACGGGGTAAACTTTTTGGCAAAAGTCCCATTAATTTATAATCGGTCAATTATAAAAAAGTTTCATTTATAAATTGCAAAATTTTAAACAGTTCGAAGATGAACTAAATTTTGTTAATTTTTCAATAAAAAAACTGCTCTAATTTGACCGCATGCTATTTAAACTTGCTCCTTCTAATTTTAAATAAAATCTAATCATTTGAAATGCTCACTAATTCTGCAATTTCAAAAAATTTAAGGTTAAAGCAAACAGTTTTGAATGTTTAATCTAAAAATTATTCAACACGCTCAAGTGAAAGTTCTTCTATTTCGAACGCTTTCTCTAATTATTAAATATTCAGGACTTCAACATTCAAATTGAACAAATATTAAGACTTTTAATGAAAAATAAATGTCTAGAATCAATCAGCCTACGTTGAAATTATTTAAATGAACGAGTCAAAAAATGTTTAATTTCATATTTAAAAGTTTTTTTTAGCTAAATGGACATTTTGAAATCTTGAGTTCAACTCTTTACCAAATCTAGAAAACTGTCCCTGAAAATTGTGAAAACTGATAAAATCAAGAGTAAATCCTGGTCTTTAAATTTATATCAAAAGAACGATTAAATATCAAGTATTTGCTGAGTATTCTTCGAAAATATTGAATCGTGCAATATTAATTTTTGGGAGCACCTTTAGAAAAATGAACGTTAACGACGAATCTCGGACTTTTGGTCATCAAAAATTAACGTCTTTGCCGTGGGGAGGTCAATGTTCGAAGGACGAATAGCAAAACCATAGTCTTCGGCAATCGTTTTTCTCGTCGTCCTGTGAATATATACAATAGGGCGCAGGGTGTATACAAAAAAGTTTTTGCGCTAAGTTCTAATAGCAATGAAACATTTCTTTTGGGAGTCAAAAACACTCTCCTAAAGTTTTACAAAAAAAATTCCTTCTGTCTCCGCATCGTAGATATCACTAAAAGTCTTAAGAAAAAGCAATTCTTCAAATATGAACAGCAACAAATTTATGTTTGAGATTTAAATGATCAATAAAAATAGTTCAAAGCAAGCCGATTTATACGCGTAAAGTCATAATTCCGTTAAAATATGTTTTACCCTGCCTAACTGACTTTGAATTTTAAAAAAATCGAAAAAACCCAACTTTTTCGCTATTTTCTTAGAGTCACGGTAAATTTATCGACTATTTGACCATATTATGTGTGATATACACTAATGGGAATATATTTTCAATATGTTGAAACAATAATATATAAGTAATGTTGACATTGAAATCATTCTTTATTGACTTTAAATTATAAGAAAATATTTCAAAGTGATATATTGCTTTTATTTGACAATAAAATTAATTTTCTGTATTTAAATTATTAGAATAAATATTTGGACGCAAGTGGATTTGTACCTAAATAGCAAACAATTAATTAAAATGAATGATTACTAATTAGGAAAATTATTATTAGTTAATAATTAATTAAATTAATTATTTAATTAAAATCATTTTTTGCTATGTAGATACAGATCCACTTGCATTGGCACTTGGTACGATCGCGTACTACTTGAATCTGTGTGCTTACCTATATAAGATTGCGTGATTCGGATACTGCATTAAAAGGTTTAATTGGATCAACCAAAATATATGGTTGTAATGAACAACATTTTACCAGCCATATTCTAGGGTAGATTCAACCAAAATTTTGTCCTTTCAACCAAATCTTTTTTTCAGTGCAAGATAGCTTCTTTCCTTTGATATTTGAAAATTAAAAGCAGCTTAGAAAATATCTACATGAGTAAAGTATTATTGCATCAAAGCAGGCATTGTAGTAGGATTAAGAAACTCAGGTTGACTACCTTCCAACATCCGAAGTATTATTTTTAAGAAAATATTAACTTTTTGAAAATCCACAGACTCACCGACAATCTAGTGATGATCGATTCACATGATACATTTCTCAAGGGAATACGAGAGTGAGTAGACTGCAAATATTTTTCAAATGTCACTTCCGGCAGTTATTCTATTCGAGGCACTTTCCTGTCTACATCTGGGCCAGCTGCTGTGAGGAGATAGGCTAATTACCTAGCGTGAGTAACGATTCTGATACCTCTTGGTTGGTGTGAGAAGATGTTTCTGTGTCGAAGAAAGTATCTTTAAGCCTGGCGACGATAGGCACCTTTGTCCGCGCTATTAAAATACTAGTGTAACATTAACATTTTTCATGAACTTGCAACTCTGCCTTAAGTGCAAAATGCGTACTCACAAACACGCCGTGCTATCTTCTTAAGGAGTTTAAATTCTGGGTGGCGAATCGATTATCCTACAGGAAACTGATAATTAGAAGCGGCAAAACTAGAATACCGATCCGTCTAAAGAAACGAGCAAATTTGAACATTTCCGCGGAAAAGGTGTTTCTCTACAGAACAGTGCAGCAAATAAAGATATTATTACTGTAAGAAGTAAACTGCACTAATTATTTTTTAACCATGTTTTATGCTATTTTTAGTACAGATCTATATATTAGAAGTATGTACTCAGACTTATGCTTTTCAGCAAAATAATGTTTAATTTCTCTCACACTTCAATAATACATAAACAAACTATTATACTTCAGAAAATAGTGAAAACCGATTTTTTTTATGTAGAATGTTCAGTAGCAGCTTTACCAGGGGTGTTATTTGAAATTTGCCGGTTTTTTCAATAAAGAAAACACTTAATCCTCAAGGGAATCTCAAAATTTTTTTATTCAAAGTATGGACTATTGGATTCTACACATTTTGCCCATATTTCAGGCAAATCATAGATACCCTTACACAAAAACTTTTTCTCTAACGAGGCAAACCATTCGACGAGCCATTTTTCCACTTCTTCAAAATTGGAGAAGCGCTGCTCTGCGAGTGAGTGTCCCATCGATGCGAAAAGGTGATAGTCGGACGCGGCGAGGTCTAGAAAGTACGGCGGGTGCGATAATATTTCCCAATTCAATGCTTTTAATGTGTTCTTCACCACCTTAGCGGTATGAGACTGTGCGTTGTCATGTTATAGGATAACTTTGCCATGTCTTCGGGACCATTTCGGTCGTTTTTCGATCAACGCATGATTCAAATTAATAATTTATTGTCGGTAGCGATCCTTATTCACCGTCTCACCAGGTTTTAATAACTTGAAGTACACCGCACCACACTGATCCCACCAAACACAGAGCGTTGTCTTACGGCCAAAGCGATTTGGCCTTGGAGTAGATGGGCCGACCTCACCAGGTGAAAGCCATGATTTTTTCCGCTTCGGGCTCTCGAAATAAATCCATTTTTCGTCCGCCGTGACAATTCGATGCAGAAAAGATTTCCTTTGGAACCGTTCAAGCAGCATTTCACAAATGGTTTTTCGATTTTCCATTTGTCTATCGTTCATTTGGTGTGGTACCCATTTTCCATACTTTTGGTTTTTGCCAATGGTTTTTAAACGTTGGAAAATTGCTCCTCGGTTCACATTTGGTGTTTGTGCCAATTGTTGTTACCATTGGGTTGGGTCTTCATCCAATAGAGCCTGCAATTCCTCGTCTCCGAACTTTTTCACTGCACCAGGATGTTCATTGTCTGTTAAATCGAAATCTCCACTTTTAAATTGACGAAACCCTGTCTCACATGTTCTAATCACTGGAGCATGTTCACCATAAGTTTCTACCAGCAATCGATGAGCTTCAACTGCGTTTTTCTTTTGATGAAATAAAAAAAACCAACGAATGCCGCAAATGCGATTTACTTGAAACGAAACTCGACATATTCACTGAGGTAAACAACTATGATGCTATTATTTTGGAAAATTGAAACTGTTTATTTTTGAAGGTTATTGTCCATAGAAAAATATGACATAGATGCCAAATCATAGAAATGTATACATATCTCTAGCGACATCCATGAGTAAAACCGGCAAACTTCAACTAACACCCCTGGTACATCTAAGTTTGGCTCAAATTATTTAGAAGTGAAGTTGGGCGGGGTCCGATTTCAGGTTTGCAACTCGGCCCTAGTAGAAAGGTTCAATTTAGGGTGGCCCAAAAAATGAGATTTCGAAGAATTTCAACGAGCACGTTGACTAAATCGTTCTCTTAGGCAAATAAATCTACCCATGTTTTTTCATTTGCAAAAAAAAATATTTGCAACCGTTGCTCTGGGGCTTCAAAGTTTCCTGATTTAAAATAGAGAAGTCCAAGACCAGCTACAGGTTTGTCCCAGAGATCAGTTATAGATTTATTACGAGGGTAGTTCAATAAGTCCTTAGAATGAAGTATAAAAACAATTTTTTTTGGGTAAATTTTTTTTTATTTTTCAACATAATCTCCTTGGAGCTC
>NC_046664.1:103866853-103867599 GCF_010883055.1 Belonocnema kinseyi | reverse complement strand
TCTAGTCGGGAGTGGTGCTGACTGAAAACAGATGATTTGGAGCGATTCGCGCGCCATCTGTTGGTCATTCTAAGGACTTATTGAACTACCCTCGTAACTTATTATTACTCTGTCTTTCTACTCATTGTCGGTGACCGTATTTTGGGACCCAGCAAATACGGTGCACAATGAGAGGCCCGACCGAGGGTCAACTTTTTATGCAGCCGTCTACCTGCAATCCCTTCAGCCGGTGTTCAACTTAAATGTGTCAGTATTTATCAGATTTTCTTACTCTTTTCTCAATTGAATAAAACAGTGTATTCTTTTTTTCTAGAAATCTGTTCTGAATAGTTTCAAAAATGTTTTTTCGAAATATCAAATTACGCAAGTATATCCGAGGCTTACAATAAGCCATCAAATATGGCCATTTTATGCGATTTTTGATATGTCTGAAACTTTTGCAAAACATTTCTGAGATATAAAAATTCGATAAATACAATATTCACTGATAAGAGATGAAGCATATAAAATTTCAAATGAGTTGATTTATAATTTCCTGACTTAAATCGAAGAAGTAAAAATTGGAAAAAATATATAATAAATCCATAAAAAATAAAAATGGATGGAGCAACGGCTAAAAATATTTTTTTTTCAAATAAAAAACATGGGTAAATTTATTTGCCTTAGAGAACGATTTGGTCAACGTGCCTGTTGAAATATCTCAAATGTCATTTTTTGGGTGAAGAATTTTACCTGTTACAACTAAC
>NC_046664.1:103858112-103866843 GCF_010883055.1 Belonocnema kinseyi | reverse complement strand
AGAAGAGTGGCCCTAGAGCCATTTATCACGTTTGACGTGTAGCCCCTCCCGCCCACCCCGCATCAACAAATTCACCGTAAACTTGGACTTCATAATACCAAGTTCCAATGTATGTGTTATTTGTGAACTACAAAAGAATTTAGAATTTCGTTTTTGAAAATTTTGGTATTTTTAGAGTTTCGTAACCTATAGGGCTGAAACCCTTATTCTTTCGGCCAGGTGTTCGTCTGTTCATCTTAATTTTCCCCTCCTCATTTATATCTCGATACCCCAATTATCCCATTTATGCGTTGGTAACCCATCAGCCCTTGGGACCCCTCCAAATCAGAACCCCCTTATGTCACAAGACCACACACTTATCCCTCAGGTCCATACTTATATTTAGGAACCTCACACAGAAAAAACTAAGAATAAAATTTGTTGCCGGAAATTTTTTAAAGCGATAAAGTTTTGTTTAGTCAACTTCGCGTCTTTAAAAAAACATGTGTTTGCTATGGAAAAACAAAAGAAAGTTTAACCGATATTTGTGTAAAGTTTATCCTATGATGTTAATTTTTGTTACAGAGAATCTTTCGTCGGAAATCGATGTAAAGTTTATCTTCTTTTTTTTCTGTGCACTTATCCTTCGAAACTCTTCCATTACTTCAGCTATCTCTCAGAACCCCCTCATCCAACAAGAAGTTACCTTTCCATCGGTAAGCCGCTTTTCCGCTGAGATCCCACTCATCTCCATGCTCCCCTTTAACCCACGGGACCCTAGCTATCCCTCAGATCAGAACTCTCTTACACTACGAGACTATACATATCCCTCAGGCTTACACTTAGGATTTCCACTTATCCTTTGGGACCCCTCCATCAATTTAGCTATCCCTAAAAATCCCTTCATCAAACAAGATGTCACCTCTCAGTCGGGACCCCACTTATCCGCTAGGATCACACCCTTCCTCAGGATCCCTCCTAATCCATGGGACCCCATCTCCTTATATCTCAGGAACGCACGTATCAAACGTTACATTTTTTTTTGGAAGTCTTAACGGAATCACGTAATGCAAGGAAAAGCCTAAACTCGTAACGTTGTAGTCGTTATAGTCATGACGAAGTCAGTAAAACTATATTTGAAGTCGTACGGCCGAAGTCACACGACATTGATAAAATAACGTTACATTGACTTCAGCGGACTTCGAAGTGAATGCCCCTCGATTGGGACCTCAATTGTCTCGCGGGAACCCACTTTCCCTACTTATGAAATGTAAAAATTTTCCTATAAGATTATGATAACGTAAAATATAAAATCTTGCTACAACTCCTGCTTTGATTTATTAAGAACTTTATGCATATGGGGATATTTTTTAAGGAGTAATCTCTGTGCATAAATCAGCATATTTTCCTTAAAATAATGTAGTTTAGCATACTCACCCTTTTTAGGACGTCACATAATATAACATTTTATTTTCGATCTAATTAGGGGGTTTCCAATTATTTTGAATAGTTATACAAAAAATCCCTTTCCCATTTTTAAAAGTTTTCCATCATTTTTTTATCTCAAAATATCCATTTATTTAAATTTACTTTATTTTTTAGGATTCCTAGTTTTAACGTTTCTAATCTGTACTCTCTAAATCGGAATTAATAAAAAGTTAGCCACTGATTTACTTTAATGAAAGTTTTTCGTAATTACTAGTTTTTTTCACTACACCAAACTCTCGCTTTCAGTTCAGTGTTGAGGGTTGCCTTTAAATAGCCTTGAACTGAATTCGGGGGGATCGAAACGTAAATAGGCAGGGTCGCCTGAACCGCCTCCAATTGGATTGCATGCTATTGCACAATATACTTAAACGAGTACTCGTGCACTACGGTCTTTACAAGACAAATGTCGCACCCGCTCTCGCCCTTTTCCCCTGAGGAACTGCGTGAGCCAGCAGTTCTAGGAAGGCCGAGAACGAAGTGACTGAGAGCGAGCATTTGGTGTATTTCTTTCAATAGGTTTCAAATGCTTACTGGAGTTTTAGTCAAAAATGAACAATAATTAAAATACATTTTTACTAAAGCAAGTTAGTGGTTCATTTTGCACTAATTTAAATTTTGAGTATACATATTTTGATGAAAAATAAGAAAAAAACAATAGAACAAATGTTTTTAATAATTATAACTTTAAATAATCTTATTCTAAAATAGATGCGTTAGTTAGTACCTAAAAATAAAACTTTCAAAGAAGTTCTTTTGCATGCAATTTTAGAAATGTTCATTAGAAATGTACTTACCATTTCGGTAGGTTTCAAAGAAGCGAATGTTTGGTGAAGAAATTAAACTTACCTGAAAAAAATTTTTTTTTAATAACCTAGTTAAAAAGTATATTCAAGTTTCAGGAGTTGCTTTATAGCAATACAAACATTTTTATAATTTTAGAAAATGTTGTCAGTATATTTTTCTAAAAATATCACTTTATTCAATAAAAATTTATGAACAGCGTTTCTGAATAGTTCTTAAGTATGAATTATATTCCATAATATGTTGTTATTGCTATTATAAATATAAAATTAATAAAGTAAAGTGGATTCAAATTGGCAAAGGGGAGTTTTTTAATCAATTTTAAATCACATATGTGACGTGTGCCGAAGAAAGGGGGCTTAATCTAAAAAGTGAGATTTTTCAGGGCGAGCGGTTGAAGTCGACTCGATAGAAGTGACTTTTAGGAGAGAGGGAAGACTCGCGAAATCTTCTCTCTCCACTTACCACTACATTCTGACGGAAAGAGATAAGTCGTAGATGCAGCACACGGGCGGGGTAGATGAGTCGCGGAGATGTAGTGGTAAGTGGTGGGAGGTGCTTCATGGAATCTCGAGCTCTCGAGCAAAAGCCCGATGACTCGGGTACCTAAGAACTCAATTATTAGCAATAATAACGCACGGAAATTTGTTCCAAGGGTTTCATTAAATAGAGCAACTCAAAAACTATCGAAAGGTGTAAAAACCTCGATTTAGATTTTTTTAGAGTAAGCCCCCTTTCTTCGGCGCACGTCACATATATGTAAATGTTTTGAAAATTAATATGATATGTACTGATATTTATATCACCTTCTTGAATTTTAAGTATTTTAAAGTGTAAGAATTTTTAATGAAGCTAATGTTTTGAAATTATAGAGATGAGTTTCTTGCTTAATCTATCATAAAATTATCCATTGATAATATGGCGAATATCGAGAGGAAGGCTACTAATAATCAGTGAAATTTCAGTAATGATTATTATTATTCTTTTTTAATTATTTAAAGCAGTTTAATAGCATTCAGAAAGTAATAGGGCACGTAAAATAAATCGACGTACATAAATTAGTATGATTAATTTTAATCAGAGACACCCATAACAAAGAAAATTTAAAATCACTTACTCTAATTGAATTTTAATTTCAAAATTAACTTTGAATCCTTCATGCTTTAAAAGAAGTACAATATTGACGATGAAAAGCAGTGAAATTTTCACAGAAGTGATACCCTGCTCTGGCTATTGCAACCAGATAAATCTTACTGGTTCAGTTTAGGAGAGTGCACTATTATTAAATATATTTTTCAGTAGACTCAGGTTTAAGAGTCTCTTTTTCAATTACCTTCACAGCTGATACAATAAAAACATACAGGCTTATATATAAAACCACTCTGCCAATTACTGCACAAAGGTAGTATAAATAGGTAGATGGAGTATTGAATATGAAATGAGGCTCACGGGAAATTGCTAAATTCCAGTAATATTCTAACATACGCGTTGAAAAAAATTAATGGATTGAAAATATTAATGAGCCGCATAGCGTTCACCTCGATCAGACCAGTAAAACAATAACTGAACTTGGGCGGCAAGAAATATTATAGGTCGCAGAACTATTATTACATACATAATTAGGATATCCTTAACGCCCCCGTAACGGATAACAAAATCTCGAACCGGAATTTCATTAACCTCTCAGTTATAACAGAATGTTCGTGAAAGAAAATATTTTTTCATTTGACCTAGGTAAGTAATAGGTTGGATTACGCCAAGATCGACAACATGATCGACGTTGGCCTCAAATCTTTTCCTTAAGTAAAATTTCTTGCATCTCATTCCGTATGGGTAATCTTCAGCCTGGTATTATTTACTATTTACTGTTCCCAATAGGCTTCTACTAACAGGCGGTGATTTTCATATGAAGCACCTTGTGGTTAAATTTTCATGTGTATTTTCTAAAGAAAATTACTATGAAACAGGTTGTTTACAGCGATGAATTGTATAAGTGATTATAAGCATCATAGACGAGGTAATTCAATTGCAAAAACTGAAAATTGGTCTCTTAGAACAGAATTACCTATATTTTTTCCATTTAAGAATCTCACACAAAATACATGAATAACAAATGCGTTAAAAACTCGTAATTTAGTGTACACGGTTACACGCACCCATAAAATCTCGCGAAATCGTTTAAAATCTCTAAAAAAACTTTTGAAATCACTTGCAATATTTTGAATGCTTGATTTCTTTGTAATAGGGGAGACCACCCTACAGTATATAATTAATCTACAGTAGATAGTCGTTATTTAAAAACGCAGACATAATTAAATGATTATTTCTGATTTTGATTTATTACCAAATATAGAGTCCTAACTATTAATTGAAATTAAATAAATACTTTACGCACATTAGTTTTTTTAATTCATGATTATTTACTGTAAGATCATTACCTATTGTAGGGTGGTCTCCTCTATTCTTAAATTTTATGAAATCACTTGAGATGTTTTGAAATCCCATAAATATTTAAACTCTTTTCAAATACCTCAAGTTAAATAAAAATATTTTTTTGTAACGCTTGCAGGAATGTTCGAATTTAGCAGCATGTATAAGGCGCAGGATGTGAACAATTAAGAAACCTTGTTAAAAAGCAATTACATATAAGAAGAGTTTCTAGCTGTTACACTTGCGCACTTTGAGTAACATTACATATTACATATTACATATTAAAATTATATATTAAAACGAACCTATTTGTCAGACAAAATAGTGTGTCAATAGTGTATGAGAGGTGAATAGTGATGGACCAGTTTGAACTTATAAGTTACCTTCACTGACTGACAAATTATCAATTTCCCATAAATTTCCAGACATTTTGGGTATTTTCATAAATTTCGAAAATTCTCGTAATTTATGATATACCAAATGTTCAAAAAGTTCCGTAAAATTTCGGAAAATTTGTTTTTATTATTTCTCAAATCGAAAATTCCCTCCATTCATTACAAAAAATATCGTGAACAAACAGGTGCTGATGGCAGGAATATTTTAAAATCTTTTCTCGAAACCCTCGAAAATACTCAGTCTTTTGAAAATCTTTGAAAAGGCCATGAAATTCCTTTAAAGCTCATGAAATCCAGCGAAATCTTTTGAAACTCCTTTAAATTCCTTGACATTTTTAAAAATCTTTCTAAATTCTTCGAAGTTCTGTGAAACCTTGGTAATATTTTTAATCTCTCAAAATCTCTCGTGTTCTTTTGAAATTCCATGACATCCTTTGAAATCCGTTAACATATTTTGAAAAGTTTTATAACGCGTATCAGTCCTAGGAAATCTTTGGAAATGCATAAAATCTGTTGAAATTTTTAATTTTGGTGGACGCCGACAAGACGAGTTCCCTAGAAAAAAGGTAAATAATTGTGTTCTGAAAGTATTAAAATCTTGTGCCTGTTAACAGGGCGTTCAGCGATTCTTAAGGACGACATTCACGTTCTGCTCCAGGTTTTCCAGATCAAGAAGTCAAGTTTTTCCATTTCTCCTTTTTTCATCAAATAATGAAATAACCGTTCGTTATAGATGCAAAAAATCGCCATTCCTTTTTTTATTGCTCAATCATTTTTTAAGAAAGTAGAACCATAAATAAACGAATTCTTAATTTCACAGAAAAAGCAAAGTGTTAATAAAGCACCAATATCAGGGTACCATATACCTGTAACAAAAATTACCCTTGCGGTGTGAATGCTGCACAGTAATTTAGGGTACAGATTCTCAATCATTTGGGTTACGAAGTGTCCATTACTTGGGGTACGAAGCATCGATCAACTATACCTACTACTTTGTGTACGATGCGACGTGTCCGCTTCTTGTAGTTGAAATGAGAAACGTCATTCGACGTACAATCTTTTTGCTCGTACCTTTTTAAATACTTTTTAAGATTTGAAATAGCCATGTCTAAATGCATTGTTTATTATTTTGACAGCTTTGCCAATTGTACGCTCTGGTCAATGAATTTTAGAAGGTGCATTGTTCGCACTTTGTAAAATTGAGCCATTAGGTATTTTCGATTATATGGGGATATTCAAGATGTCTGCACGCTGAGGGCCAAACACTAATACCAAATACATGGGACGAAACTTTATTTTTATAATAACTTGGAAAATAATTTATTTTCACGATAAGTGTATACAGGTATCATTTTTATATTTTAAAAGCTATTAAATTAAATAATAAAATCGATATTTTTTTTGTAACTGTTACATTTTTTTCAAGTTACAAACTAATAGTACATTGTGCGACACGAGTGAAATCGCTTTTCTCCCTAGTTACATCCGATACTTTTTCCAACAACTTTATAAGTAAAGTGTGAGTGAATCGAAAAAAAGCAATCTGTGTATATTTAATATGTTCATTTAGGTTATGTCCTGAAGCCCCTCTGACGTCATTCTTATTTCTTCCCTAGGGAGCAAAATGGTCAAATCGCCATCTGCACATGCGTCAACTGTCTTTTGTTCCCAGTGCTCTGAAATACCTTACTTTGCGTTCACTCTAAAGGCATGCAAAGTCGCACTTTTTATGCAAATGTTGGAAAAATTAAGTTTTATCCTCTGGGATTGGTATTATTTTTTGGCCCTCATTGTACAAACATCTTGTCAGCTGACGTTACAACTTGAAATACTTTATATTAGAAATCGTAAAGCATATATACTTGGAGGGAACCAGGCAATGGCAGAGTTGGTGGAAAAATGCGAGAGACAGACTATGGGTTAGCGGAATAAGCTATCTCTCTCGCGTAGCAATCTGATTGGCTTTTTACCGCTCCCATTTAAATGAAGGTTAGATAGTGTTTATGTATGCGCTAGTGTAGAGCTATTTATGGAACAAAATTGAAAAGACCAATCACGTTGCTGTGCGAGAGAGATAGCTCATCCTCCAGCTCCAATCAGTGGTGATAGAACGCGGACATGACTGGCATGCGCAGTAGTTATTCCTATGTACTTTTAGGTTATGTAAGGCCATGTGTCAACTTAAAAATACACAAGAATCACAATTGCGCATGCCAGAGATATCCGCGTTTGCTCAGAATAGAACTTTTTATCTTGAATAATTCGTACCTTAATACGAATACATAGTACATCATATGCATGTTTAGATTACTAGAAAAGTAGAGCATATGCATGCTGAATTCCCCGCGCATGAAGTTGTTCGATATTTAAGATGAAAAGGTCTTTCTATACGGGTATTAATAGCATCCTGAGATTTGGATACGGCCGTCATAATAATAAGTTTAATTTCATTAATTTAGCAGAAAAAAATTTATTTAAATTAGAAATAAAGAATACGAGAACTAAATCTAAAATTATTTATGGGCTATAGAACTATAGGATTTAAATAATAATTTAATTTTGGTCGATATGAAAATTTTTACTCAATTCTCGTACTGTTTGTTTCGTAATTATTTAAATGGAAATAACAGAACTTCGATTTGAACTTCCCGCCAACAAAATACGCAAATTTATATTTATAACACGAGCATTACACCTTTTTTGACCATAAATAATATTATGAAAAATATAGTAAACATTCTAAACATTCATGCATCAGAAAGAAAGATTCAATAAACTTGATTACAGACCATCGGAATCCCATCCCTGGTAATTTGAATCATTCTCATAACTAGAAACCTAGATTCACAAAGTTTCTTCAACTTTTCTAAGACCATGGCATGTTTGATATCAACTGTCAAATTTTCAAGACAGTAAAATCTAACTTTTCGTACCCCACCTAGCCGGTATTTCGTACCCTAAATACTCGGTATGTCGTATCCCAAGTTCGAGAGATATTTGAATCCCTACCATGGTACAGTGAACGCCGTTATAATTTTACCTGCAACAAAATATACCCACAAGTTTTTACTATTTGGAAATAGTTTAAGATCTGTAAGATATTTGAGAAATCTTTCGTATTCGTGAGGAATCATTGAATTCGTTTAAAATCTTTCAAATTGTTTTGAAATTTTTGAAATCTGGCGTACTGTACAATCTTTGAAATCTTTAAAATATTTGTTAAATCTTTCTGAAATCTTTTATATTCATTTGAAATCATAAAAATATTTTTAATCTATGTAAAATCTTTCGCAAGCTTAGAAATCTGGTTTATTTCCTTTTTAAAATCTTTGAAATCTTCATAAAATTTTTGAAATCTGGTTTACACGCTTTTTCAAAATCTTTCAAATCATTGCAATCTTTATGAAATGTTCGAAATCTTTATGATCTGGTGTACGAGGTGTGTTCAAAGAGTAAGGTGACTTTTAAATTTTCGCGGGCTACGTACATTCAAGTTTTAAATTTTTTGTTTTATTGTGTTGATACACTCGTCACGTTCATATGTTCACAGTTTTGACTATATAGTTCGTGTTGTTTTTCTGGCAGAGGCGTAAAAGGTTAGAAGGGTTTGGTGTGCTCGGCGATTTTCTTCTTTCGAA
>NC_046664.1:103834210-103858012 GCF_010883055.1 Belonocnema kinseyi | reverse complement strand
GAAGGCCGAGAGGATGTCAAAGACGAACCTCGCCCTGGACGTCCCAGCACGTCAACAACAGATGAAAACGTTCAAGCAGTGGAAGAAATGGTGTTGAAAAATTGCAGAATTACCATCAGAGAAATTGCTGAAGATGTTGGCATATCGGTTGGCTCATGCCATGCTATCTTTTTGAACGCTTTGGGCATGAGACGTGTGTCAGCGAAATTTGTTCCAAAACTGCTTAATTTTAATCAAAAGATCCATCGCATGACCATCGCTCAGGAGATGTTGAATGAAGTCAATAATGATATTCACCGGATTTGGCCCCCAGCGACTTTATTCTTTTCCCAAAACTGAAGAGACCCATGAAAGGACATCGATTTTCAACGACTGAGGAGATAAAAATTGCATCGCTGACAGAACTCAAGGCTATACCACAAAATGATTATCAAAAGTGCTTCGATGATTGGAAAAAGCGTTGGCACAAGTGTATTATATCTGAAGGGGATTACTTTGAAGGGGACAACATAAGTATTGAGGAATAAATGAATATTTTTTGAGAAAACCATAAAGTCACCTTATTTTTTGAACACACCTCGTATTGTACCCTTTTAAATCTATGAAATTCTTTAAATCGTATGAATAATATGTATGAATAATAGTGGTAAAACCCTTGAAAACCCGTTTTATGGCAATAGCTCATTCTAATTCTGAAACACCGAAATTTTAAACTAATAATTTTGATAACTTTTCAGTAACTTTTCAGTTCCTCCTAAACGGAACGTTTCCTTTATAATAATGGAATAAAAATTTTTAATTACTTTTCGCATTTCAATAAAATAACTGTTTTACTAAAAAAAAATTAATTTAAGGTTCTCGTAAAAAATTCAAGGATATTTCCAGGTTTTTAAGGTTAAAAAAAATTCAAGGAGAATTCCAGGTTTTCAAGGTTTTCAAGGTCGCTGGACGCCCTGTTAAGTTGAACAATTTTCAAATCCAAATCGTGAAAATTAACACAGTTTTAAATTACCAATAATTATTTCAAGAAGCCCTTATGGTAACCCAAATCACTTTATTTGATCTAAAGTATAAAAAATCAGCTTTCTTTCCGTTGTGCCCATTCTTCATAATCAGTAACAGTAGACAGAAAAATGAAAAATTTATTACCTTGATACTGCTCCAGTATTAATTTAATTCTCAATATCACATATTTAATTAGAAACATGAGTTCTAAAAAAGGAAACTTTCTTGCGTATACTATTAGTTCCCTAACCCACTTAACTCGATTATCATTCGCTGATTACAGCTGAAGTCTAGATGAAGACTGCACGTCAAGTTTAATAACGAAAATCCCCTGCAATTAAACTGAGAACAAGTTTTCACTTTTTAATCACTTCTTCTTTCAAAAGGAAGGCACGTACCCCCCCCCCCCCCCCCCCCCCCCCCCCCCCCCCCCACACGAACATCACTTCTGGATCTTATCCTTGACGTTGGAATAGTTTCAAGTCTGCAATTACTCCATCTTCTTCTACTAATTAAAATGGAAATCGATTGCCGTTAAAGGGCCGCGGAAGCAATAAATTAAACTTCTTTGACGAAACAAAAAATAGTCTTCTATTCAGCATCTAATCTCTCGAATTCCCAGCTCCCATTGTCCTTGAGCACGAGTTGTTGGTACAGTTCTATGCGGTATTTGTAATCAGTCTTCAGTTTTATTGGTTAATTACACGTTAGAGTCAATTTGCTTGGCAGATTTAGGAGTTTATCAAAGAAATAATAAGAAAAGAAGGGTGCTTAATTTAACAGAAACGTTAAGGAAATAATATTCAAAATATGGTAAATTATTAACTTAAAAGTATGGGAGCAGGCGACGTTCGGAACGGCTCTGTCTACAGTTTGGACCAAATTCTTAATACGATTTATTAAAACTGTAAGATAAGTTCTAGCGAATCATCATTTCTCTAATAACGCGTGATCAAAGAAACGGAAATCAATATCCTGTTTTAATCATAATTTATAAGAAATTCCATTTGAAAACTTAAACAGCGATCGACTGATTCCCGAGAGACCGCAGTCACGTGATAAATTATAAAATTAATTTGGTAAGAAACTAAGGGTGTAATAATGCAATATAGGCAGTAATATTCATGTAGAAAGCTATAGAATTTACTTTGGGTATTTCACAGAGCTCACCCTGCATCAGTCAGAACCTAATGCACTGATGTTTCTTGGGTCCCTTCTACAAGAATAGCAGAGAATTATAGAATAGAAAGAATAGACACTAGAATGATTGCAGGCTCGGGAATTATGAGCGATTGTTTGCCTGAAGGTGTGCTAACGACTGATAAAGGATACTCTGCCTGTCCTGGTATAATCCCAACGTTAGAGTGACACTTCTACTGTTCCTCCCACTCATCGCATTATATTAATTCGCGATAAAACGACCTCGATCATACCGAGGCTCTGAGAAACAAACTCGTAAGTCTTGATATTATCGGGGCGAATATGTTATTGTCAGCGCTTGATGGCGAAAAAAAATGCAATAATGCGTTTAGAGACTACCCTGAGCTGGATATTAATTATTACTTATTATTAATTATTAATATAAAATCTATTATTACATTTTCCAAGTAGGAAAAGAAACAATCAACATATTTTAATACATTTCTAAGACTGCTAATATTTAATACATTCTATTTATAAAAATTTAAATAAAAAGATTTCATTTAAGAATTTGATTTAAGATTGAAAAGAAATCTATTTTTGAATAAATAATGTTATGCAAAATGAGACCAATATTCATCAATTTGTATGAAAGACGTTGAAACATTTATAAATAATCAGGGTTGCATTGATAAAATCGAGGAAAAAATACCCTGCAATCTACACGATATTGTCAGTTTGTATGAAGTAATGGGGAGGAGAGGTGGAAGGTAAGAAGAATTAGACTATACACTTTTAAAAATAATATTAAATTTAATATGCATATGTGTATTAAAATTAATACATGAAGCTTATGAAACCGCCATTAAGAGCGCGTATATTAAATTTCATATACATTCATGTTAACCACTTACAAGAAAAATCAGGTAATTCCATTTTTCACCAATTTAAAATAAGTTTAGCAGAAATTTTCGATTCTAAATAATAAAACATGATACCTTTTTCCTGTTAACCAAAAATAAAATTGGATTTCAAGTCGAAAAGTTCAATTAAGCAAATATATAACAGACTTAATCTACAGTTAACTGTATTCTCCTTAAATTTTGAACATTTAGAGCGAAATTTAAAAAAATGTTACCCGTATATTACACTTTCATTATAAATAACAACTCGGTCGACGAATTCTAGATTATTAATTTAATTGAGAATATTTGACAAGATTTAAAGAAATGAAGGCAGGTTGAGTTATCACTCACATCGCTATACTGACTTGTATATTAAATTTAATACACATTTACATTAAATTCACTACACCAATGTATGTTACATTTTAGAAGCGGTAGTGTATATTTGCTTCACACGCATGTATATTAAATCACATACAGATTTCTTTTAACAGTGTAGAGGGCATATGGAAAAGCCTGTATATGAGATCAAAGAGTCAAAATAGGGACTTTTCCAACGGGGAAATCAAAATACAGGAGGGCGAGCGTCCCTCCGTTCCTCATCACCCACTTTCCTCCTCCTGGCATCCTTTCCACGAAAAGGGCAAGCAAGACAGGGCGGCAGAGAGTACGAGTTAAGGTTTCAAGGGGAGGAGTCAGGCGATAAGGATAGGGTGGATGGAGAATAGGAAGGTGGACACTGGAGGGAGTGAGAATTTTATAGGGGAGTAGGAGATGGGAATTAATAAATAGAGAGTGGTGAGAGAGGTGTGAAGAGAGCTGTTGATAAAAGCGTGAAAAAGAGGCTTACTGGGGACAAGTGAGAATGTATAAAAGAGATGGAAAAGATGATGGAGGGATGGTAAAGAGTTGAGGCACGAGAGGGGTTTGTCGATGAGGACAGTAGGCAAAATAGAAGGAGGAACGAGAGGTCTAGATGGGTTAAGTTAGAAACATAGAGGTTCGGAAATGGGAAGAGTGGAGGAGACGGAGAGGTTGATGATAATTAGAAGATTTGGAGAAGAAAATGCTATCAGCGACGAGAAGTAAATTGGAAGTAAAGGGGGATGGGACTGGTATAGAGAAGAGATTAAATTATAGGGAAATGTGTAAGTTGTTATATGCATCTAGATTTTTAAACGACATTGCTTGAATCCTGCCTGCGAGATAAATTAACTTTTGTTTTTACTATGATGACACATACAGCTTTCACGAGCTCGCTCCGGAATTAAACTGCAGAAAAATTGCAGTTGGAGAAACTAAGTAGTGGACGAAGAAGGAAGGATAAAAAGGAAGAAATGAAGTTGAGAATGAATAAGAAGGGAGCAGATGAAGATTGAAGGAGAGAAGTATACTCGCGAAGAGCACTTGCTTGCTCGGTCAAGCACGAAAAAATGCACACTGAGCATAAAATTGCTCTAGTTCCCATCGTACGTATCTGCGACTAACCGACCACTATCTAGACTAGATCTCGTCGCGGACGTAGAGTTATATTCAGCTACCCACCAACCCAGCTATCTGCTCGGGTCACTAACAAACATCTAAACACTCTATTAGCAAAATGTACAAACCGGCTACTCCAACTGCCTACTTCTTGTTGCATGCTTATTCTACTTTCAATTACTTCCGATCGCTTCGGTTACAGACGTGTCACATGTGGAACGCGCCGAGACATTGAATCCTGATCTTGCATCTTGGTCGGGATTCAACTGATTCGAACAGACTCAAGATCACCAAGCCATCTAAAGTTTACCGTTTAAGCTAACCTCAAGGCGAATCTCATCTCTAAGTATCTTAACGCTTAGACCATTCTGTCCTACCTGTTAATTAAGCACCCTTCTTTCCCCATTAATTTCCTAAGGTTTTCAAGTGGATTGATTCTCACTTTAATTAGCAAATAAATATAGAGACTTATTGCGAATTCCGCAGAAGCTTACTTATAATTACTCGCACGTTCAAGAAATATTGGAGTTGGGGAATCTTTCATGATCAGAAATTTTGTTGAAAGAAATCGAAATCTTGCTGGTGATACAAAATACATCAATGCTATAGTGTAACAACAAGTAATCATTTCAGGACTTATTTGAGGTATATTAGAATGAAACTAGAAAACAAATCTCGAGTGGTACTAAATGAATAAGTTCTTCAAGGGTTTAAAAGCTCTGCCGTCCCAAATTCAATCGCAATATCTACATTTCAGATAAAATACCTGTCATTTTACCCAGACAAAAATCATAATTGCCTTCATTTCCGGTTAAGATTATGAATATATTTATGAATTTATTCATGTTATTTTTTTTTCTATCTGAAATTTGGTGAAGTGGCTCAATTTTTTTACACTGAAACTAACTGCATGAAATTGCGCCAAAGAAAAAGAATTCTATTTTTCACAGTGAAGATACTTGCAGAAGGAATTCTTATCAGAATGAAATGAAGATTATTTTCTTGATTTTGATTTATTTCTGTAAGAATAAATTTCTTATTTTAGTGACGTCGAAACCTTAAGAACCTATTACTCGTAGGTGTTGCTAGACATCGTTGAAAGTAGAAAGTTTTAATCAAGAGATTCCCGAAACGCCATTAGTACGTGAGACCAGTAATTAACGTTCCCTTTTTCACCTTCAGAATAAAATCCTCTCCTCACTTCGCTCTTAAAAAGCGACTACCTTCTCCTGCTAATTAAATTCATTAAGTTGCAGTTGTTGCGTATCTTATTTTTTTTTATCGCGTACTGTCCTAATTGCACTTTTCCATTTTTAAAGGGCAACGTCGCTAATGATTGGATTTCAAAACCAAAGTTCAGAACGCATCATTAACATGCCCTGATATGATAAATAGGGTCCTTCAATTTGATACACTTGCTTTTGAAATATAATTTTCAAGCGTAGTCTTCTATTAACAATTTTAATGAGTTCAAACACTCCCTAAATCTGAATTAATTAATTAGTAGAAAAAGTTACTGAAATATTAGTGAGAAAAATGAGCCTGTCGACATTTTACAATAGGGCTTTGTAGTCTATTCAGTTTTTTTACTTAGAAAAAGAGAAAATGAGAATTAGTGTAGTTCAAATAAAGATCAGTTAAAATTACATAACTCAAAGCAATTCTAAGAGAATAAAGAGGCTTGCACGTACAATGAGTTTCTTCTTCTTTGAAACGATTGAATCGCTCCAACAATGAAATTGGAACATTTAGTGTTGAGAAAACATGCACTTCTTTCTCTAACAGAAAAAAGCACTGTTCTCTAATTTTTGCACGATGCTCATAGTTCGTGGGTTCTTTTGACCTGCTCGTGCTTCCTTCTCACGTACGAATGGTGTAAATACAAGCGATTTTCTCGCCGATCACGCGGCCTCGAGGGAATTCTCTCGAGATTGTTGCTCCCCCACAAAAAGTTCAGAGGCTAAAAAAACTCGTAGCGAGTGAGTAGACGCACGACCTACCGTAAATCGCGATCGAGCGCGCGACGTCGTGTCGCCTACCATTGAGCATCTCTTTCTCACTTTACTTCCCTTTTACATACAATATTACTGTTGCAGCATTTCCCTCATATTTGCCTGACCTCTCGTACATGGCAAACATGGGTGCCTATAGTTTATTATATGGGCGATTTTCAAATAGATTTTTTCCAATTATGGTTCCAAAATGTGAGTGAAACGAAGTTCTAAATGATGTAATAACTCTTATCAGTTATCATAAATATATGTACTAGGATGTACTTTATTACGCGGGAAAGCTGTTCGACCTAGAGTATTCATTTTTTCACATAAATTTGTGTAGAAATTATTCTATTATTTAAAGTATTTACATTATCATAAAGGTTTAAGACTAATTTGGGGTGGTTTAATGAGTCAGATGGGCTCCGAAAAAGTTTTTAAAATATACAAAAGTTGTACTAATTGTACTAGTACATTCAAAAAAATATTGCAATGCGGCTGTGAACCTTTAAATGGCGCATATACAACAAAAGGCTTCGGAGTCGATATCTCTTATTTTTATTGTTATATAATTCACATTTTTTTGATGATAATAATTGTAGGAGAGACTTAACTCTATACATTCCATGAACACATTAAATTTTTTACTTTGTTCGTCTTTTTCAGAGCCTTTGGATTTGTTATTTCAGGTTTCACCCATATTTTCTTCCATATGTTTATATAGTTAATTATGAACACCTATCACATAAAATTCATTGTAATACAGAGGCTACGAAGTTGTTATCAAACCTGTCCTATCTCATTTCGAATATGTAAAAATAGGGAAGTACGAGTGATAAAGCGGAAAACTGACTTTTCTTATGGTTGATTCTGAATTAATTTATATTCAGATACATATACATATATCCTGAGTAGCAAAAGTAATTCAAAAAAGAATTTATACATTTTTAAAAATTTATAATTTCAAAACATCTTTTAAGCAATATTGAAAAAAAACATAGATAGCTTTCGATAAATTGCGGTAAACATATCGCACGCTGAGATCAATAGTGTGGCAACTCAACAAAGTCTATTTTTAAGTTAGCTCCACTACAGGATGTACAATTCCAAGCGCTACAATTCGCGAAAAGAGTGACTATCATAAGTGCAAGAGCGGCCGCGGGGCAGCGCTGGATACACTACTGCACCAGCGGATTTTGGCCATATTAAACTCCAAGTCGGGTTTCGTCGTGGGTCTTCCACAATGGGCAGACATCATCATCATAAAGTCTGAGAGGAAAGGAGGTTCTTGAGGAAAATGATGCCGCCGAAAAAAATGAAAAACTTTCTGCTCAATTTTCTCGAAATGACTTTCTTAGAGTTGTCAAACTATTGATCTTGACGATGTATGCCTCAAGTAAAAGAAATCTTATCGTAATTCATGGACAACCCTGCAGATTGGAACGAACCTTGATCTGAACGTCTTTATTTAAAAAATTCTTTTAAGATTGAAATGAAATGTACTTTCTTATGAACCATTTTATGTACCGAAAAGAGATAAAAGAAAGCTTAAAGATCAAAATTTGATTTCATTGTAAAAAAGAAATGACTAACAGTAATTTTTTCCAACTTTATCTGTATGGACTAAGAAATTAGGTCACAATATGTGCAGTATGCCGTTTATAAGATCAAAAATAGTCAAAAATAGTTGGAATATCGAATAAGCTTAGAAAGACATAAACATTAAAATCGATTGAAAATTCGCCAATATACGTACGAATATCCAGGTCTTGATATAATACAATGCAGTAGGTTCAAACATAGAATCATATTGATCTAAAATAGATACACTGAAAAAAAATTTGCATTGAATCAAGTAGGCGAATTCAGTTGGCTGATTTTACTTGAAAGAAGCAAGTATTTTCTTTTTACGAGGGACCAATTTTCTTGATTCAAGAAAATAATAGAAACAGGACAACTATTTGAATCAAGAATATATTTACTCTAAGCAAAAAGCTATTGAGTTAATTTGTTTCATTATACTTATTTGCATGAAGTTTAATAAGATATTGAATTAAGAATATTACATTCTCATGATAAGTAACTAAAACTCTAACAAAATTCTTGATCCAATTAAATTCATATACTTATTCTGACTACTATCTTAATTGTAACAATGTTCATGTTCTTGAAACGAGAAAATGAATGTATTCAGTGAAAAAATAATTTCTCTTAAAATAATGCTTGAATATTTTCCTTTAAATAATTATTTATTTGAAACGAATGTCAGATTTACTTTGAAGATACCTATGTCATCAAAATAGAATCACATCAGTCTTTTCAATATAAAAACTGTAGACTTGATACAATAGACATCACACACATATTATGAAAATTAATATATTGGTATAAATTTATTTACTTCTTACTGCAAAAGTATCTTATTAAGTTGTCATGATATGAAGTTGGTTCTCTTCGCCGCTAACAATTATTTCGAAATTCAATAATATTTATAAAATTCAAAATATTGGTTCACTCAATCAATTTTATTTATGCAAATGTATACATTTCATACCATCAAATCACTCATAAAACTATTTAAAAAATTATAAGTTTATTGCGTCGGTAAGTTTTTGTGGGTAAGAATAAAAAATTTTCAAATGGATTTTTAAAAAGTGTAATTAATTTTAAAATAATTATGCAAGAGTCAAAAGTAATTTTATTTCTAAAATTATTAAAAGGTTATAAATATACTGCGTCTATAATTTTTTTCGCTGATTATTTGTATGCATTAATCTACTTAAATTTAAATCATTTCGAAATTTTTTAACCGTGAAACATTATTGTAAATAATAAAAAATAAATATATGACAGCATAAAACAAAGTTATAAGCTTTAAAAAATGCTTAAAAATACAATTATTACATTTTCTTGATAATTTAAAAAAATGTTTTGCGTCTATAAAGCAAAATATTGAATGAAAAAAGAATTCAATAACATTTTTAAAAAGTTTATTAAGAATGCATTTCATTTTATGAAAGAATAATTAAAAAATTGACTATTAGAATTTTTTGAAATCAAAAAATTGAGAATGCAAGGAGGAAGCAAATAAATATTTTCCATGCGACCACCGTGAGACTCTATCACTTTTAACCTGCAAGTTCTTGCACCAAACGTTTCTTTACAGAATTCCTTTTTCCTTCTGATTTCGAAGTATTTTATATTGAAATAAAAATAAAATATCGAGCACTTTTTTAAATGGGTAATATTTAAAATAGCGATCAATTCTTTTTTACATATTTAAAATTATTTTTGTTTGTAATTGTTATTTTAAATTAAAAACTGAATTAAAAAGTACAATAAAGGAATTAAATAAATCGAAAACTGTGCGTTTTACAGAGGCTTTTAAAAATCAGAAAATATTTATTTGTCCCTGAGGTTTTTAAAGCGTTTACCAATTTTAAATTTATTAATTTTTTATAAGCTTTAGATCGTTTTTAAGCGGATTACGTTTTCAAACAAAAAAGTATTGAGCCCTTTGTAAAATAAGTGAAGTTCAATTATGTTTTGCATATTTTAAATTGTTGTTTTAGGAAAGCAATTCCATATTCAAATCTTAGTAAACAATTGATGATCAAAGCATTCGATAAATTAAAAACTTTGTGGTTTATGTAAATTTTCGTATAGCAGAACATTCTTTTTTGTCATTGATGTTATTAAAGAATTTTTGTACACGCAACTTTTCTTTATTATTCATTAACTTTGGGTCGTTTTTAAGAGTTTTAAATATTTAGAAACAACAAGTATTAAGTCCCTTGTTAAATAAGTGAAACTTACTTCGCCTTTTCACATATTTTATATTATTGTTTAAGAAATCTTATTTTTCGTTAAAAATTGAGTAAGAGAGTATTATACACAATAAAAGAGTTGGATAAATTGAAAACTGCGCATTTTATGGAGAATTTTTGTTTATTGTTTATTACTTTTAGATATTTTATAACATTTTTAAATATATTAAGAAAACAAAAGTATAGAGCCTTTTTTGAAATAAGTAAAATTCAATTCTAAAATTTTTATAAATAAAAAATGGCATATTAAAGTCTCTCGAAAATTTTCAAGTATCGTCAGAAAGATGTTTTCTTAAAAGAAACATCGAGTTCCACAACGTTCAGTTTGAAGATGGTTGAGGCTCACCATACATCGTATGACACTGCCTTGAAATTCTTACACGAGATTTTGTCACCGAGATCCAAGTGCTTCGATAGCAAAGTCGGTAGAGCACCCGGTTAGGACACTAGTTTTAGGTAGTTTAGGTAGGGTTCGAATCCTCGTGGAGTGCGATTTTTCAAAGAGATTAAGCGTGGGATTATATGTTGTAAGTAACAGTGTGTGAGAATTACGTGTTTTAATCATTTAAAAAATGAAGATTATATAACAATAATTTCAAAAATAATTTTCTTTCATTGAGAAATAGTGTTCAGTTGAGGCTCATTCTATTGATCCCATCCTTCATATTCTTATATTAAGAAAATATATTCTTGAAGTGTATCAGAAATGATTTCTTGGAAGTGAACTATGTTCTGCATTTGAGCACATCTCTATATGAAGTAACACAATAAAGTTTTAGAATAATAAAATGCGATATTCTGTCTAAGAATACATTTTCTCAGATTAAGAAAATGTACGCTTGTTCCAAGCATACGGTAGCAAGTATTTATTTATTCGGAACAAACTCATATTCTATCGTCCCCATTCGTTCCTGCGATTGACTAGAATGAAGTAACATTTATTTGGTTCAAGAACAATTTTTTTTTTCAGTGTATAACTTCTTCTACGCATCCTTTCCCGACCCTTATAAGGATCCCCAGTAGTCTAAGGATGCTAGAACCGAAAGAGTTTGAGCTTATCCGGAAAATTATTTGGCTAAGGTGACATAAATAATAAAAGGTTGCTAGTTGCAGTCCAAATTGCAGTTTTACCGAACACCTGCTGCATAGCCCGTAACTTTTTTGACTATCAAGCAAAAAGCGGCTACCTGCCTTTTTGGACTGTTATGGAAGGCCATTTCCTATTAAAAATTTGACGAAAGTGTACCATGTTTTTAAATCTGACTATATAGAATTTTCACCTGTTTTATATACGAATAATCATATTGTTTGAGCCGCCCACGTTTGCCATGTACATGTATGACAGTAAAACATCCACTTGCCATCGTTCGATAATCCACGTGCTGAAATTTATTCACTAAAACTTCCCGGAAATTCATCTGAGTGCAGTTTTATCTATATGAAAAAATATAGAGCAGATACTTTTAAAAAATTGGCGTCAAATCTATTCATTTTTGTAAACTTTTACATAATGATCACGATTTAAAAAATGCAATTCTAGAATAAATAATGGGCCATCTATGTTCGAAAGGAACTGTCATAGTACTGTTATGACGAGGGAGGGTAAATTTTTTCTTGAGGTACATGTGAAGGTTGAGGTATCCTATCATGATAAACCGTGATAAAAAAAATTTACAAAGAAAAAATTGGGGTTTCCGATCAGTATCAATTTTTGGTTCCAAAGGAGCTGCAGCAAAAAGGAACCAAACTTGCTAAAAAGGAACCAAAAACGATGAATTAGTTCTACATAGAAAAACGCTGGTGTTAAATTTGTTGCAGCTCAAATTTCATTGGTCTCCCAATCAGTATTTGAACCAATTTTCAAGTCTCAAATGTATTCTTCTGAACGTAGGTGCACATCTTCGCATCTAGTCTAGGGGAATGTATCATTTGGAGACTGAATTTTGGCTCATGCCGAGAGTTGTGGAGTGCTGAAACGCGCTGTCAGCCACCTGAACACCTGTGAATGCAACTAGTCGCTTTGCGATATTAGACTAATTAATTGTTGAAAGGGAACTAATAGAAATAATATTTACCTAATTTTCAACTTTCTACCATTTAACAGTGCGTACTACTATCGGCGAGAAAATTCGAGTCCTCTGGTTTTGACGTTGAATAAGTACGTGAAGAAAAAATGGTAGATTAATGAAAAAGGTCTCATTTTAAAGGTGCAAATGATGTACGTTATTGAGCCGGAAGGTAATATTCCAAAAAATTATTTGTAGCTTACAGATCTGAAAAGCTGATGAAAAGTAAGGAAAATTGATAGCTTTTAAAAACAGTGAACTTTGAAGCATAGTTTTTTAAAGAAAAAGTTATAGGAAAAATCTGAAGAAATTCATGGTGATGTATTAAGCATTTCTGAACAGATTGCCGTTGAAAAATTTATAAAATATAAATAATTGTTCGTTTTTTGTGAATAAATATGCGAGCGCACTATCTTCAGTTCTAATGAAGATAATGAAGTGATTTAAATTGTAGGTTGTTAGTTGAACTACCTGTAATAATTTCAAATTTGAAGGAAGTATGTGCTTCTTGTTGTCTTTGTACAAATTGCGATATTTGAAGTCAGTTTTTTATATAGGAAAGAAAGTGCAAGAGCCCAGCGTGGTGCCGTTCTTTCAGGGGATCGGGCTCGGTTTTTCTCAACACAGGGAAAAGGGTTGAAGGCCAGAGTGAGACTCGGAGGCACAAGTTCGGTAGATCGGGTTGAGGAAAACCGAGGGCTATCCCCTGAAAAAAGGCACCACGCTGGGCTCTTGCACTTGCTTTCCTATATAAAAAACTGACTTCAAATATCGCAATTTGTACGAAGACAACAAGAAGCACATACTTCCTTCAAATTGTAAATTATTACAGATAGTTCAACTAACTACCTCCAATTTAAATCACTTCATTATCTTCATTAGAACTGAAGATAGTGCGGTCGCATATTTATTCACAAAAAACAAACAATTATTTATATTTTGCAAATTTTTAGACGGCAATATGTTCAGAAATGCTTAATACATCACCATGAATTTCTTCAGATTTTTCCTATTATTTTGTCAATAAGAAATTATGCTTCAATGTTCACTGCTTTTAAAAGCTGTCAAATTTCCTCACTTTTCATCGTACTTTCAGATCTGTAAGCTACAAATAATTTTTTGCAATATTACTTTTCGGCTCATTAACGTACAACATTTGCACCTTTAAAACGATACCTCTTTCATTAACCTACCATTTTTTCTTCACATACTTATTCAACGTCAAAGCCAGAGGACTCGAATTTTCTCGCCGATAGTAGTCACTTAAAATAAAACTATAACTTCCTAATACAACTTCCAAATGTTAGGTTAGTCATGGTTGTCGACATTTAAACTAAACCCGGTATGTATAGAAAAAGACATAACCGTCTACATATACAATTAGGTATTTTCACTTCAACCACCATCTAACTTCACTTTGTTTAATATAGAAAATCTAGAGGAAATTACTTCGAACGAATAGGCATCAATTTCGATGCAGACTGTCACGGCTTAATTTTTACATCCCGGCTTTGTTGGTTTGAATGTCATGTCGGTTTCGACTAACCTAAGATTTGGAAATTATACTACGCCAAGTTCAATTTTTATTTCAAGACACTAATAGTCACTGGTAAATGAGAGGAAGTTAAAAGTTAGGTAATTATTATTATAACTTACCTGCTTATCAACATCTATTTCCTCCAAATAACGCCCGAGAAAATTATTTTGACAGGTGACTGACAGTTTGTAGACGACACTTCACGTTGCTCTGGATGGAAAAAACAGTCTCTAATTGAAGCTTTCCCCCTTGATTCTCATAATGAATCTGGGTGGCTCAAATTTGATTTAACTCAATTGAACATGGATGATGGTGTACTTTGGAGGATCGGCGATTTTCTGTGTAAAGGAGACCTCGGTTGGACCCGTAAGGGAACCCAATTGTATTAGAGCCTATTTCCAATGAACCCATTTTTCGTTTTCCCCGCTTAGAAATTTTATCTACACTGTCAGAAATTTCTGTAGCAATTTTCAGAGACGCATCGCTACAGCTTTATTCAGAAACCATTTCTAAATTTTCCTAAACTGTAACAGAAATTTGAACAAAGGTAACTGATAAGGAATTAATTCTAATATAAAATATGTAGTGTATATTTGTCCTGAGAATATAAATATTAAGAAAATATGAGTGAAGTTAATACAAACGACTTCTTATGCATCTATGTTATAATAGTACGTACATTCATTGCATTAAATATATGATCAAAGCCTATATTTTATGATAAGAATTTTTTCTCACATTTGCTTCATTTAGTATATTATATAACATAGATCTATAAGTACACCAGGAACTCCTAACTCTGATCTTGTTTACTACGGTCTCGGCGTCACACATGATTGGGATATCGGCGCCTCCGTGGGCCGATGCCTTTCCAGTGCTGTAGTGCTTTTCGGCACTGCATCAAATTGTCTTTTCTTCGTTGCACGCGCCCGCAATATGCAGGCTGTACGGAGTTAACAGATCTTGGTGTAGTTATTTACATATAAACTTCCTTCATATTTAGTCTTACTATACTTTAAATCTTCAAGACAAATATACACTGAAAATTTATAACCAAATTCGTGAACCAAACAACATGCGCTCATTGATCTACGTTGTAAATCAATAAATGAGAACAATGAGAGAGGGAGAACGATTAAACATGACAGACGTAACCTATTTAACCAGAAGGGCGTCATTTGACGTAAATAGCGGACTCAACGTCCAATTTAAACCTGGATGAAATCCTTTTAAATATTGAATTATACAACATAGGAAGGATATGTTTTCTTCACTTTTCTGTACTTTGGCCAGGGCTAGTAACGTATAATACTCTACGTATTGTACGTGGTTTTCTACGCGTATGTCCCTACGTATATTACCTCTTTATTTTTCTACGCGTTTTGATGTATACATCAAAGTGTTAATGATATATACAAGTGATGCATAAAATGATGTACAATGATGTATAAAAGCAGTGTTAATGAAGCACCAATATCAGGGTATCATATACCTGCAACAAAAATTACCCTTGCGTTGTGAATGCTTCACCGCAATGTAGCCTTGAGAATCTTTAGCATATACTCTGAGATTTCTATCGTTAGGGTTAGTATATTTTTAATTACAAGTTAATGTTTAAGCTATTATTTGTTATTAATATTAACATTAAATAATATTCCTATGAAGCATGGAATTTGTTCTAAGTTTTGGTATCAAAGTCCATTGCTGGTATAAAATGCGATAACAACTTTTTGAGATATTGAGGTTAGGAATTAATTTGAGAATACAAGAACGAACTGCTGGTCGCAGAATTAGATAATTTTTGCTAATTTAATGTAAATCATCCGTATATCTACAAAAATCTATAAAATACTGTTTTTTTTGCAATGAAAAGTTACGAAAATGCACTACAAATTTTTTTTTTACGAAAGTTAAGCTTTTACTCATTTTTCTTAATACGAAAAAAATACACCATGTTTGAAATATATTAAAAATTAGTGAAATTTTTCACACAAATTTCACAACAATTTCATTCAAATTTATAAAATTTTTGGTGAAAAAACAGAAACTATTCTAATGAGGATTAAAATAAAAAATAGCTTTTTATGTTTTCATCCTACTTCTTTTTGATAAATTTTTTAACTGCGAGCAGTTCGCTCTTGAATTGCAAAATGTAATATTAACATCAAAATCTCAATAAGTTGCTACCGCATTTTATATCACCAATGAAATTTCATAAAAAATTTCATGCATCGCAGGAATAATACTTAATGTTAATGTATATATTGAATGCAAATAATAACTGAAAAATTAACTTACAACTAAAAACATACCAATGTTACACTAATTTCACTCAATATCAGAAAAGTACCATTAAACTCCTTGCACTTCACCTTCACCACAAAACAGCTGTATAAAATATATAGACTTCCAATCTTTTATGTGCTTTTAAACAATATATGGTTTAAGAAACGTGGGATTGAATTAATTATGTTCAGGTTTATGGATGTATCGGGTCTTCATATCTGCCGACAATTTTGCCAAATACTCAATTTTTATTTTATAAAAACACAATTTTGAAAACCTCCAACAACAGATACATACTATAGGGATGTACGGGCACTTTCATTATCACCCAATAGTTTGCGAGAAATTAGTTTTTGACCAACTAAAAAGAAACTTACAACCAAATAGTTGAATTCTCAGTCAAAAAGATGAATTTTCAAGGGAGAAGTTTTATATTTACAACAAAAAACACAAATTTTCAACAAAGTAAGGGAATTTTTAAACAAATAATTCCATTTTTAACTAAAAAAACAAGTTTCAATAAAAAATATTAAATTTTAAACAAAAATAGAATAATTCAGTTTTTAGTATATAAAAGTTAATATTTAATAAAAAATGAAAATTTCTGCAGGTTATTTAAGATTTTAATCAAAACAGGAAAATTTGAGACCAAATTGTAATTTGTGAAAAAATTTGTGAAAAAAAAATTGTTTAACTAAAAAGATGAATTTTCAATCGCAAAGATTAATTTTGTATTTAAAAAAATCTTCTTTAACAAATAATATAATGTTCAACTAAATTAATTTTCAATGCAAGAATAATATTATAAAAAGTATTTAAAATAAAATAGAATTTACTTAAAATCTGGCAGGCTCTACACATTATATAGCAGAATCTTTCAGTGATTAACATTTTTTTAAAGTAAATTATGCAAGACGTTTTTTTCCGATCATTCATCGGTGAGTTTTATTAAATCTGTGAAAAGTAGACAATATCTTGAAGGTACGCAGTTTTACAATTGGAAGCATTATTTATTGATTAATATCTTAGTATTGAACTAATAAAAAATGAACATTAATTTTATATAAAAAAAGACAATGTTTGAAACAAATAATTGAATTTTCAACACAAAAATATCGATTTTTAATTCGAAATTTCAATGTTTCACCGAAAGGGGATTGTTAAAGTTTCAATTTAAGAATGTAAGTTTTAACAAAAAAAAAAAGGAATGTGCAACTTATCACAAAGATAAATTTCAAACAAGAAGACTAATTTCCTACCAAAAACCTAAATTTTTATTGAAATGTGTGCTTTTTCAAACGAATAGTTGAATTTTCAACTAAAAAAGATCAATTTTTACTTTCAAATATCAATTCTTTAGCATAAATGGTAGAATCCAATTTTATCTTACATAAATTAATTTTTAACTAACTAAGAAAGAATTAAAAAAAAAGAACCCTCAATGAAAAAGACGAATTTTCAACCGCGAAGATTAATTCCCTACTTGAAAAAGACGGTTTAAACAATTTAATTTTTAGGAAAAAAAGATCCATTTTTTTAATATCATTTTCCTATGAAAAATGGTATAATCGAATTTTCTCTTAAATAAATTAATTTTCGCGAAAAAAGGGTTTTTTAACAAAATAATAGAATCCTCAAAAAAGGATGAAATTTCAATTAGGAAGTTTATTTTTCTACCAAGAATGACGAATTTTCAACAAAATTATGAATTTCCAAATACTGTATGAAAACAGATGAATTTGTTTCCGAATAGTGCAATTTTTAACGAAAAAAGATCAATTTTAATCCAAAAGGATTAATTTTCTACCAAAACATAAAAATTTTAAAAATTGAAGTATTAAGTAAAAAAGGTCAATTTTCAATTCATATTTTTTAGTTTTTGGTTGAAAATTTATCTACTTATTTAAAAATTTAACATTTTTCGTTTTCAATGCGAACGGGTTTGTTAAAAATTTGTCTTTTTAATGAAAGATTTGCATTTACAACCGAATAGTTTAACTTTTAATCAAATACTTAAATTTTCAACCTGAATGAATTTTCAACTGAATGGCCAAATTTCCAATCAAAAAATATTAATCTTTAAAAAAAAGAGTTGCATTAAAAAAAAGAATCCTCAATGAAAACGTAGTGGTGAATTGTTAGTTAGGAAATCAAAAAATGTGTTCCAATCCTTCAACTTTGAAGTCAAAAGAACATTTTTTTGTAAAACAGTTATAACACCTTTCCCCTCCATCTACCTCTATAGACCACATTATTCACAACACCTTCACCCCACATGATAAGTTTTCAAGTACTTATCGGTTTAAAGTGTTATTTTTAAAAAATAATTCCATTAATTTCAATGTAATTTGAAATATAATAATTATTAGTTCAATTTAAAAAAAAGATTTTAAAGGGGAGACTTGACCAAGATTTTAAGGGGAGAGTTTACCCAAGTGGCAACAAGCTTATTACGTGTGTTTTTCTACCTATAAGAAAATTGATTATTATAATGCGCGTGAAAAATTTGGCTAAATTGATTTATAAGAATTGTGGTTTAAAAAATGCAAAGTTCACTATTTAAAGAATATGATTATCATCAACGTGAGTCACAAAATTGTAATAAGTGCTATTCATAAATATGAGGTGTAAATTAATTTTCAGTAAAAAAAGCTCATTTAGAATAAAATAGTTCAATTTAATTTCTACCAAAAATATAAAATTGGTTAAAATCCTATTATAAAAGATTAATTACAATTTCAGGCACAGAACTCATCCCTTGGTGCCTTCTATTAATTTATACTAATATTTTGTAACATTAATTAAATATGTATAACATAGAAAAGATAGGCTTTTGGTTTATTCTTTTTCATAAAAAGATAAATAGGCGCGCGCAAGACTACCAGTGAAAATGTAATCCTCGGTTAAAGCTAGTTAAGCGTTCAACCACTTTTTAACAGCCGATTAACTCGCATTTATCACCGTTAAGTCTAACCGGTCAAGATTGGTCGGTTAGGCGATTTAATCGTCCTTTAACCTAAAAAGTGCAGTGCGGTTGTGAAATATGAAGTTTTTGGAAGAAGATCTGAGGTCGCCTGATGACGAAGTGGAAGAAGACATTTTTTAATTTAGCCGCAGAAGACCGCGAATTTTCAAAGAAGGAATGATTTTTTTTGGATAATTTCGACGACGTTGGTTTTCAAACGAGCAGCCCCCTGGAACTCTAAGTTGAAAATATACAATGTGTTGACGGTGGCCGTGTGGCGGCGCCAGCTATGCAGTTGGCCTATGATCGTTCACCGAAAAAAATATGTAACTATATTAGTTCAATAATACCATGAACTAATATACGCTTCGCACAAATTAGAACTCAGTAGGTAAAAAAGTCGAACTGGATCTCTTCATTTAATTTGTAATTTTATCGGTTTGAGTATAGAACCGACGCTATAGCAATACCGAATTAAATCGATTAAGTAAGTATTGAAATGGAGCAGTTCTTCATGTAAAACTCGCATCATTCATAAGTTGAATATCAGCTGTTCTAAAGCATCGAATTTTGAAATTTTAATCACAGTGCGTAGAATACAGATATACTCGCTATGCTTCGTTCCGTTCGACTCTGCTGGGTCGAATGACGACGAACAGAGAGGATCCAACGAATCCGGCGAATTCAAACTTCGTTACGTACCCGATACAAATGTGGAACTGCTCCATTTCAATACTTATTTAATCGATGTAATTCGGTATTGCTAGAGCGTTGGTTCGATACTCAAACCGATACAATTACAAATTAAATGAAGAGATCTAGTTCGATTTTTTTTCCTGCTGAGTTCTAATTTATGCGAAGCGTATTAGTTCAAGATATTATTGAACTAATATAGTTACAGATTTTTTCGGTGTTGCAAATACATGACAAAATAATAACGTTGAATTTAATAACACATTAAAAGCAATTTACTGACAGTGTTAAATAATCTTTAAATGTTTTGAGTGATATTTTCAACATTTTCCATTTTCTAATCGAAAGAAAACTGAAAAAACTGCTGTTAGATCAAATATCCGCAGTGTTCAAATTTGGAACAAAAATCGCGAAGTGCGTTTGTTTTTATTGTAAATCGGGATAAAAAAGTAATCTGGAGCAGGACAAAGCTAACAAAATTCAATTGTTCAAACCACCAAATGATCTAAATATTATTAAATAATGGCAAATGCTATTTTAAGGGACGATATCAAACAGTAGTGTTGTAGCAACGGTGTTACATATAAAGTGTAAAGATATATCTTCATGTTTTTAGAGTTTTTCTCTTTTAAAAAATATTATTTTATTGTTAATTTTAACTATGAATATTGGGAATTATTTAATAAATAATAAAAAATGACTAGAAAAGTAGAGCATACGGATGCTAAATTCCCCAAGCATGAAGTTGTACGATATTTAAGATAAAAAGATCTTTCTATACTCGTAATAATAACATCCTCAGATTTGGCTGAATTAAAAAAAATACATTAGGAAAACGTACAAATTCAATTTAATCAAAATAAAAACTATTTGATAATATTTTCTATTACTAGACAATGATCTAGAAAGTTTGAAGTATTTTTCAAAGCATTACTTTATTATTAAAGTTAAATATTATGGTACCATTTTAACATTGTTATTATTTATAATAATAAGTTTAATTTCATTAATTAAAGAAAAAGTTACTTAAATTAGAAATAAAAATACGAGAACTGCATTTACAATTATTTATGGGCCATATAGCATTTAACCTTTAGCATTAAGGGATCGTCCATATATTACGTAAGACATTTTTCTTTTGTTTATATCGCTGTGTCCTTTTCAACTTGATAAAAATATTATTTTCGTCTTTATTCAAACAACAGAAAAACGTCTTACGTAATATATGGACAATCCCTAAACCTTTTGTTGGCAATAAATAGTGCTTTGAAAATTATAATAAACATTCTAAACATTCATGCATTAGAAAGAGAGATTCGATAAACTAGATTAGTCGGCATCTGAATCCCACCCCTGGTAATTTCAATCATGCTCATACCCCAAAACACAGTATCACAAAGTGGAATCCGCATACCTTCAACTTTCCTAAGACAATGGCATGCTTGACATCAGCTGTCAAAATTTCAAACAGTAACATATGACTTTTCATACCCCACCTAGTCGGTATTTCCTACCCTACATGCTCGGTATGTCGTAACCCAAGTTCGAGAGATATCTGAATCCCTACCGAGGTACCGTGAACACCGTTATAATTTTACCTGCAACAAAATATACCCCAAAGTTTTTAATGTGTATATTACGTTCGAATGAAAACTTTCAGTGCACATCCGTCAATATAGAAAAACCCTTAAAATAATCTAATTTTCTTGATGTAAGTCGTGGTTTCCGTGTTCACTTTTCAACTTTTCCTTACAGTAAAGAGTAAAAAATGTATCAAGGGGGTCTAAAGGAACAATGTGGGACATTTGATGAAATTCAAGAAAAAAAAGGACATCTCTACTTCTAAGGAATCAAGCAGCAGTACCACATCTGTCAAGGAATCAAGGTAAGTTCAATGAGTTGCCGATAGTTCATTTCATTACACCTTTCTCTATTTTAATCTCATGATCGTTCGTTTGATAGCGCTCTTAATTCAATTCATGAAAATACAGACTATGGAACCCTCGATTTAGCGTTGAAATTTATGGGATAATTTTAACTCAATTCAAACTCATTTAGAAAACTTACAGCTCGATAATTCAGAAGCTTAATCAGATCATGATACTGAAAGAAAACCATTCGAAAATCGATTCTATATGATAAGCGGTACAGCAAAAAAGTATATACAAAAACTGTCTAATCAGTGTGCAATTGCGTCCACAGATTCTACTTCCCTTTCTAATATATCGAACACCCCGTCAATTCAGAATCCACATTTAGCGACAAGTTCCAATTTCAATATCGTGCAATGTCAACCTTCAGAGACATCAGGGTCTGTAATAAATTCGGGTTCAGGTACGTTTCAAGGTGTTTCAATTACAGAACACACTCCAATTCAACTCGCATCACACTTTGAACTTCCGAAAGTTTTAACACTTATCTCTCATGGTACATTTGATATGTGGCTTGCCTTTTATGACTCATTTCGCTCTATGTGTGACGACAACCCAAAGATTCCAACTAATAATAAATTTCTGTATCTCAGGACTTGCCTCAAAGGTGAGGCAGCCGAAGTTGTAGCTTCACTTGAAACATCAAGTGAAAACTATCTTGTAGCATGGAAATTGTTAAAAAATCGTTACGACAATATAAATTTTCTCGTGGAAAGTCACATCAAGGCTTTATTCGAAATCCCAACAATCTCAAAAGAGTTTTCAATCCGCTCATTGTTGGATCATGTGCAAAAACGCGTCCAGGCTCTACGAGCAATTGATCAACCAGTAGAACATTGGGATGCACTTCTAGTTTTTATTATTAGAGAAAAGCTCAATAAAAACAATCGCGAAATATGGGAGGAATCCGTCGATAGTAACCAAAGACCCACCTTGAGAGACCTGTTTTCCTTTCTCAGAGCGACGTGCGCTAATTGAAAATACACAAGTAGCTCAAAAACAAGCTCCCTTACAAAAAACACCAAGACAAATGGTATCACATCGCGATCAAATTATGGTTCAATTTCGCCCTATATGAAAATAATTTCAAAGGCCGACAATCCGCAAGTAAAGTGCCCTCTATGCTCAAAGGTGCACATGCTTTATGCTTGCGACGAATTTTTAGGGTCGACAGAACAAGAACGGTACGATTTTGTCAAAAAGGCTTCTCTCTGTCAAACTGTTTCAGTAATAATAACCGAACTATAGATTATCATAAAGGTCCCTGTCGTAAGTGCAAAAAACGTTATAACACACTTTTAAATTTCACTCGCAAAAATCAAGGGTCCGAGAATCTTAGTCTTCCAGCTACTCCCACTTCTTTAGTTAGCTTTCATGCTCAATCTTCGTCGTACGTAATTTCGAAATTCAAAATAGCAAGGGTCGTTTTCATTCCATTTCGTGCGCTATTAGACTCGTGCTCACAGTGCAACTCTATTACTGAAAAATTTGCATCTACCTAGGCCTGTGTAGAAAAAATATAGAGCTCAAACTATAAGGAGTGTTAAATCTTCACTCAAATAGCAAACATGCGACCTCAGCAAAGGTCAAATCTCGCATCAATGATAGTATTTTCGATCTGTCACTCCCTATATTTCAAGAAATTTCAGGTCAAATGCCTTCTATACCTCTAGATCGAAAAATCTTTCAAATTCCACATAATATCATTTTCGCAGACCCCGAGTTTCACAGACCAGCCGACATGGACATGCTCATTGGCGCAGAATATTATTATGAGTTTTTACGCACAGAAAAAATTCATATACCTAATCAAACTGGGGTACTGCAAGAAACAGACTTAGGCAATCTCCACCATATGACGATTTGATGCTTAACTTTGACATGATTTCGACTCAGAAAATAAACTTATTGTATAAAGGTGTTAGTTGGGCGTATAATCTAAACAATGAATAATACAAACTACAAAATAGC
>NC_046664.1:103830758-103834110 GCF_010883055.1 Belonocnema kinseyi | reverse complement strand
TTGATAAATTTATGTTTCGAGATGGGAGACGTCCCAGACGATTGGAAAGAAGCGATTATCGTACCAATATACAAGAGAAAGGGAGATAAAGGCGAGTGCAATGAACAAATATCCCCTTTAAAAATTGCTAAAGGTGGAAATGAATGACTACAAAAGGTTTAGCAACATGCAAAAGCTTCAATCAGTTATCGCCAAACCCACGGGGAATGATTGTTTGGATGCTGTAAACTAACAATAAGTTTGACTGCCAGCTTCTTAGTGGTGCCAAAGTTAACTAGCAGACTGTGAAACATGTCAAAAATTCGAGTGAAAAAACGTAAGTTTAGTACTTTTGAAACCCATTGAGGATGATTTTTTAGGTGCAAACAACTACTAAGAAGTTTGACTGGCAGGCTGTCAAACATGCCAAAAATTCAAGTCAAGAAACGTGATTTTAGTACTCTTGAAACCCATTGTTGCGAGCTGTGAATTTACGTAAAAAGTGAGATTTTCGCAGTTTCTTTTTTTATATACCTATTAGTATTATAGAAGTATCCTATGGATGAAAAGGACAAAACTTTGATTTGGTTGCTGATTGAAATGTCAGTCAACTTTGGCACTACTCAGGAGCTGCTAGTCCAATTCTTTGTTAGTTGTTTGCACCAAAACAATCATCCTCAATGGGTTTGAAGAGTACTATAATGACGTTTTTTCACTCGAATTTTTGACATGTTTGACAGTTTCCCAGTTAAGTTTGGCACCACTCAGGAGCTGCCAGTCAAACTTATTGTTAGTTTTTAGAATCCAAACAATCATTTTCCACGGGTTTCAAGAGTACTAAAATTACGTTTTTTCACTCGAATTTTTGACGAGTTTAACAATAAATTGTTTAAAAATACACCAACAGCTGTTAGGCAGTCAACGAATTTCGAACTGTTGACTATGAAAACAAAAGAATTAGAAATTTTAGTGAGTACTAAAATGACGTCCATAGAATTGTCGTGAGCTTCCGGACTATAAGAAGTCCAAAAGGAGCGATGAATTGGCTGAAAAAATTCGAATTAGCTTAGGAACGTGAGCTTAACCATGATTTGAATTTCAAAGAAAAAGTCGTGAAAAAATTGAAATAAAAATAGAAATAAAAATTATATTGTGCGCTAGCACAATATAAAAGTTTGAGTGTACCTAGAGTATACCGTGTCTAACTTCAGTATATGTTCCAGATTTAGCGAAATGTGTGTCCACGTGGATTCTAGCTCGACCCCCCCCCCGGCCCCCCTCGTGGACAAGCGTGGAATTTTTCCATACCCCTCTCCCCTAAAGTGTCCACGTGGTATATAGATGGCCCCTAAGAACACTGGGATCTATCGAACTGTAAAGCTAAAATTGAATCGCCCTTCTAGAAACCGAAATAATTAACATCCAAGACAGCACTTTTTGCATTTTTTGCCTATATATTACATAGAAAAAAGTAATTTTATAGGTTATAAGGACCCAAAGAAATATCCACACAAAAATAATCAAATTAAATGAACAGTTTTAAAGTTGTACGATGCCAAGTGCTCAAAATCAGAGCATAAGATACATCATGTGTGGTAATGCCAATCATAAGAATCGCTCTCTTCTTGCAACGGCCGAACGCTAAGCGCTTAATATTCTGACCCACCTGCAACATTCACTGTTTCAGGGCAGCAACGGTGATAAAATAAGGTCAAGATCGAGTTGGCCATAGCGAGAAGAGGACGGTATATATGATTGGCACAAACACACTCGATAATGACCTTATTTTAGAAGCGTTGCTGCCCTGAAGATTTCAGTGTTGCCCTTAATTTCAGATATTGAACACTTTGCGTTCGGAAGTTGCGAGCAGAGAGGGATTTATATAATGGGAATTACTTGCAATCAAACGGAGCTCACTTTGCATCCTTCCTCCGCTCAAAGCAGTAATTGTGTTAGTTATGATAAAACCTTGCACGCTTCGCCGTTGCTAGAAGAGGACGATATATATGATTGAGACAATCGCTCATGATTATGACCTTATTTTAAAACCATTGCAGCCCAGAAACAGTCCGTGTCGTAGTTGATTCTTAATATTAAGTGCTTAGCGGTTGAGCGTTGTGAGAAGAGGTCGATATATGTGATTGAGACAATTGCAAATGATTAAACCCTTATTTTAGAACCGCTGCTGCATATGATTTGAACAATCAAACTTGATAATGACTTTCTTTGATAACCTTTTCTGCTCTGAAACAGTGAATGTTGCAGTTATTTCCAAATATTAAGAGCTTTGCGTTCGAACGTTTCGAGAAGCGGGTGATTTATATGACTGGCAACACCTCACTTAATACTGACCATATTCAAGCACAGTTGCTACCCTTAAATTTTGAATGTTGCCGTTAATTCAGGATATGGAGCGCTTAGCGTTTGGCCGTTGTGAGAGAAGGGCGATTCTTATAATTGACAATAACGCACTTGATATACTGACCTTTTTATCACGGTCGCTGACCTGAAACAGTGAGGGTTGCAGAGGTTTATTAAGCTAGCACCTCCACAATCGAATTATGGGATTTTTCATAACTCAGAATATTGGGCTTTTTTGGACACCAATTAAAATTTTTGGGCTCCTTTACTTTGTTCAAAAAATCAATTTTCTTGTGGAGGTGCTAGCTTACATTAGTCCAGCAACTCCACTTCTTAAAATGACTCAATAATAAAAATTCAATTCCACCAGAATTTTAATTTTTTTTGCTCTTGAAATGTGAAAGAAAAAAGTTTCCCCAAACCAACCCTTAAATTCCAAAGTCAACCCCCTTCCAAAAATTGAATTTTTTTAGTAATTTAATCACGGCATATTTTTGGGCTTTTTTGGCCTTTCAGAAAATACCCAATACCATTTTTGGGCTACAACCTTTAACGTAAAAAATCAATCCCTCTCTGCCACGTAGACACAACTTTGTCAAAAAATAATTTTTCTTTTTAAATTTTACAGCGTCAACAGAGTTTCTTATTTTTGGGCTATTCGAAAATACCCGCTACGACTTTTGGGCTCCAAGCCTCACGTCAAAACTCAACCCCTCTCTACCATGTAGATACGACTTTATCAAAAAATAACTTTTTTGAGAATTTTACAGTGTCAATAGAGTCTCTGATTTTTGGGGTCCTCGAAAATACCCGCTACGATTTTGGGCTACAACCCTTAACGTAAAAAATCAACCCCTCTCTACCATATAGATACAACTTTGTCAAAAAATTATCTTTTTGAGAATTGTACAGCAGGAATAGAGTCTCTGATTTTTGGGCTCTTCGAAAACAACCGCTACGCTTTTTGGGCTACAACCCTTAACGTACAAAATCAACCCCTCTCTATGATATA
>NC_046664.1:103828392-103830658 GCF_010883055.1 Belonocnema kinseyi | reverse complement strand
TATATATACAACTTTGTCAAAAAGTAATCTTGTTGAGAATTGTACAGCAGGAATAGAGTCTCTGATTTTTGGGCTCTTTGAAAATACCCGCTACGATTTTGGTCTACAATCCTTAACGTACGAAATCAACCCCTTTCTACCATATAGATACAACTCTGCCAAAAAAGGACTTAAAAAAAAATTTTTACAGTGTCAATAGAATCTCTGATTTTTGGGCTATTCGAAAATACCCGCTACGACTTTTGGGCTCCAAGCCTAACGTCAAAACTCAACCCCTCTCTACCACGTAGAGACGTAGATACGTTAGCGTTAGATGTTAGCTAACCTTCATGTTTAAAATAATTTAATTTGTCCTCATCGACTTGGAAAGGTTTACTCAGGGCCTTTGTATCGCTGATCACGAATCCGAGGTTAGAATGTTGCTTACCATTTGTCAATGGTTGGTGACAATTGTCTTAACTCATGAAGAGAACTCTCGTTTTCTTTGCAAGCGAGTTACTGATCATTTAGCAGTTTTCATTTGTTCCACAATTTAATGGTTGGGTGCAATAACGGATTTCTCGTATTTTCAGAAGCCATTTGTACTTTATTTGTTTTGCATGAAAGTGTGTACACAACAAATGAAAAACAAGTGACTTCTAAAAACGCAAGTACACCGTTATTGCACCCAACCGTTCAATTCGTCATTCGTCATAAAAAACACCAAGCTACCACTAATCGTACGAAAATCCCTTCTTGTTCATTCCAATCGTTGTGGCTCATTAACAGAAGTCTGGCCTGCCTACCAAACGAGTTTTGTATCACATGTTAGTGTTCATTCGATCTTCAATTATTGTTTGATGTTCGTGTATCGTTTCGCAGTCGTTTGCCAATCGTGGTGACTATGAGAACTTTAGTTCTCTACGTAGTGAGCAATCATCAGTTGATGTGATTTCTTTCCTGATCGCTCCACGGTTGTGCGTTATTCGTAAAAAAATGCCTATTTTTGGTCGAACTATGACGTTTAAGAATGAACTATGAGCGTTTAGGAAAACCTTCAAAACGAATGTTAGAAAAATTCCCACATTTACCTACGAGTTCAAGAATATTTGGAACATGTGCGACTATGCGCATTGACGATGACATGTCAAAGTCGCTGGACATTATGAGATCTAAAGAAGTAATAGATTCATATTCAGGATCTAAATCATGTCCAATCAAGAGGAAGTGCTCATCCAGGGAACGTGAATTAGAAGAACTCCTGAAGGTAGTAAGAGAAAAATTTTCTAGCCCGTCGAAAAATGATCCCTTCCGGTTAACTATTTTTAAAGTAGCTCCTGATTCTTGGCCATTTGGTAAAATATGTTCCGAATTTAGTACTTCTAGGAGAATGGCTTCAAAAGAAACAAATTTGAACAAATCAGCAGAAGTACTCGCGATTTCTGCTCCGAAAAGTGGCATATATTTACCAGAGTATCATTGAAAGAAGGTACAGAAGCGATTGTTACTTTCTGAAATAAAACAATTGCATCATCAATTTAAAGAGCAGAAACCTGGACCTCTGACTGGTTTAAGCAAATTCACAGAACTGACACCAAAATGGTGTGTGCTCGCTTGAGTAAGTGGGACTCACAGCGTTTGTGTATGTACAATTCATGATAATTTCAATGGTATGATCGATGCTATTGATTTGGAATATATGACGAAAAATTCACGAAATTCAGTGAAATATCGTGGAGATTGTATTAGATTTGTAACTTGTAGTAACCCAAAACTTGCCTATTACTTCAATGAATGCGAATCACGTGTAGGAATTGAAGAATTTTTTGATTACGTGAATCAAGTTGACGAACTGTGAGAAAAAATAAAGTTTTAATGACGCGCCAAAATCAGTGTACCATATACCTACAACAAAAATAACCCTTGCGGCGTGAATGCTGCACCGTAATGTAGGGTACGACGTGTCCGCTTCTTGGGGTACGAAATGAAAAACGTCATTTGACGTTTAAAGTGCAAAAAGAATTGATATTTTTTGTAAATTGTATTAGAAAGTAAGTGCAAATTTTTAGTATTTCAGAACTCGGGATTGGTGTGATTTTCGAGAGAAAATAAAGTACTAATAATGTTCTGATCCCATTTTCTCTTACAAGAATTTCAAAAAATGATGTTTAAACCTTCTGCCCTTGGCATTAGATTTACTTATAAATTATTTAGAAAAGAAAATTACGGATTTCAAATAAAATTATCGATGTAGGGCGAGATGGAACAAGCTGAAGGGGGGAGGGGG
>NC_046664.1:103821132-103828382 GCF_010883055.1 Belonocnema kinseyi | reverse complement strand
GAACACCGGAACGCCCGCCAACTTAACCTGTCGCAGTCACTGTCAGTGTAGCCGAGCGCCGCTCGCGATAGTTGCGAGATATTTGTAAGAAATAAAAAGTGATAAAGTACATGATTTAAGTTATTGAAATGCGAAATTATAAAAGGAAGACTGGTAGTAGGTTATGTTCTGCCTAAAATACGTATTTTATTATCATATCTCCTCCAGCTGGTGTTCCATGGCATAAATTTTGATTTATTGCTTACTCTTTTTTTAATTTTTAAAAATTATTCACAAAATAAAATTGATATTCCAATTGTTCCATACCGCCCAACCATGTGTTCTGTTTTACCCGCCGCGTGCTCCATAGCGCCCCACCTAACCTACAGTACTTGATACTTAATTTCTGAAAAATTAGTTCGCTCCATTTACAAAAACATATATGCAACTTAAAAATGATAAATTAAAGAAAATTTTAATTACTATTTGTTTTTGCAAGTTCTTACATATTGCAAATTAATTTGCGCCAAAGATTTTGGGCACCGTCTCGCCCCACCTTCCCCTACAGACGTCTTTCCAAGTTGACGTCACAAGTTGAAATACTTAATATAAGAAATCTTAGCGCATATATAACTGGAGGGAACCAGGCAACGACAGAGTTATTGGCAAAATAAAAGAGGCAGACTATGAGCTAGCGGGATAAGCTATCTTTATCGCGCAGAAATATGACTGGCTGTATACGGCTTCCCTCTAAATGAAGGTTAGATAGTTTACATGTATATACAAGTAAAGAGCTATTTATGGAGCAAAATTCAAAAGACCAATCACGTTGATTTTCGAGAGAAATAGCTTATCCCCCCGCCCCAGTCAGTGATGGCAGAGCGTGGATATCTCTGGCATGCGCAGTAGTTATTCCTGTGTATTTTTAGGTTGTGTAAGGCAATATGTCAAATTAATAATACAGAATAACCACTACTGCGCATGCTAGAGATATCCTTGTTTGCTCAGAATATAACTTTTTATCTTGAATAATTCGTACCTTAATAACAATACATAGTGGAGCATAGGCATGTTAAGATTACTAAAAAAGTAGAGCATATGGATGCTAAATTCCCCAAGCATGATGTTGTTCGATATTTAAGATGAAAAGGTTTTTCTATACTCGTAATAATAACATCCTCAGATTTGGCTGAATTTAAAAAAACATTAGGAAAGCGTACAAATTTAATTTGATAAAAATAAAAACTATTTGATCAAATTTTCTATTACTACACAATAATCTAGAAAGTTTGAACTATTTTCAAAGCATTACTTTATTATTAAAGTTAAATATTATAATACCATTTTAACATTATTGTTATTTATAATTAGTTTAATTTCATTAATTAAAAAAAACTTATTTAAATTAGAAATAAAATTACGTGAGCTGGATCTACAACAGAACCTCAATTTGAACTTATCGCCAACAAAATACGCAAATTGATATTTATAACTCAAGCATTAAAACTTTTTTTGGCAATAAATAATGCCTTGACAAATATAATAAACATTCTAAACATTCATGCGTTAGAAAGAGAGATTCGATAAACTAGATTAGTGGGCGTCGGAATCCCAACCCTGGTAATTTCAATCATGCTCATACCTCAAAACCTAGTTTCACAAAGTGGAATCCACATACCTTCTACTTTCCTAAGACCATGGCATGCTTGACATCAGCTGTAAAAATTTCAAATCTGACTTTTTGTACCCCACCTAGTCGGTATTTCGTACCCTACATACTCGGTATGTCGTACCCCAAGTGCGAGAGATATCTGAATCCCTATCGAGGTACAGGGAACACCGTTATAATTTTACCTGCAACAAAATATACCGCCAAGTTTTTTCTGTGAAAGAAGTAATGGTGAAGAAATGAGTCTTCGCAAAGAAGCAACGTGATGAAACGTAAAACCCATCCGAAAGAAGGTGAGATATTAAATCAGTTCGATTTCTCTAAGCTTCAAGTACGTAGTACAAAATGCATACTTTTTTAAAGAATGAACAAGTGCGTAAGCTTGCTATTTTTTATGAAAATTCAAAAAGTGGGCGCATTTAAAAAATGTTGACACCATTTTTTCAATATTTAAAAAATCTATGTACGGTTATTCATAGTGCTCGGAAGTTCGAACAATTTATTTCTATAACTTTTTTGGATAAAAAGGAAATTATCAGAATTAGAACATTTTAAAAATCCGAAAAAACAAACTAAGCTGAACTTTTTAAACAAAAAAACATATGATATGAAAAATGTAAAGAGAAGAAAAACGTTTATTATTGAAAGCTCTAAAAGATTATCATAACAACTTTTTCAATTTTGTCGAAAAGTTGAAAATTCAAATTCAGATCATACAAAAGATAATGAAAAATCAAAAATTTCATTTTGCTTCAAACTATGCAAGATACAAGAAGAAAGCAATGAAATAAAATTGGGCGCCCTAAAAAGATCTGCAAATTGGTCATGAAATCCTTTTTGAAAGGACGCGCATTTTTCGTTTTTAGTCGTACAAAACAACATTGAAAATACAAAAAAATTAAATTTGTGGACAAACAACACAAGTCATGGGAAAAAATAGACAAAAGTTGCTCTTCCAAAAAATGTAAAAAATAAACTTTTTGGAAAAACGACGCAAGTTTTAATAAAATGTTTAATAATAATTTTTATTTTAATAGAATGCGCATTTTTTAATTAATGAAAATAAGACAACGAAAACACTTTTGTCCCAATACTAATGCATATTATGAATGGCAATAATATAAATTTATTGAAACCGAGGTAAACAAATCAATATAATATACATTTCATATACAGTGGTGCGCAAAAGTTTTGGGCCACATTGTTTTTCCGATCTATTCCTTCAAAGGCGAACTCGAGTAAAAATTCATTGATGCGGGAATTATGTATATTATTTGTACCAAACATTAAGGTAGGTAACAAGTTTTGAAAAAAAATTCCATTGTTTTTTTTTCGATTATATTCCATATTGACGTGTGCAAAAGTATTGGGCCACTATGTTCAGATATCTCTAGAAGCGATGCTATGGTAACAACTTCGATTCCTCGCGTTTGTCAATTCAAGTCAGATCAGATCAAGTCATTCTGAAGTCAAAATGCCGAGACATACGACCCATGAGTTTCAGGAAGCTGTGTTAAATCTTTCTGAACAAGGGAAGACTTCTCGTGAAATTGCTGCCTCATTCAAAATTGGTAAGAGTACTGTAAATAGATTGAGAAATTCAGTACTACCCAGAGTCTACTGGACCTCCCACGATCTGGTAGACCACGGAAAACGACAATTCGTGTTGACAAGATCATCAAACGAAAATCAACAATTGATGTCAAGAAGACAGCATCTGAAATTGCCAATGAACTCCGCGAGGAAAACCTTGCCAACGTGAGTAAGAGCACTGTGACTCGTCGTTTAAACGATATGGGACTATTCGGACGCGTTGCTGTTAGGAAACCCTTGATCAGCAAGAAGAATCAGAAGGCCCAATTGGATTTTTCGAAGAATACCAACACTGGACTACGGAGCAGTGGGCTAAAGTACTTTTTTCTGACAATCGAAGTTCAATCTATTCGGAATTGATGATAAGAAGTATGTTCGACGTCCGAAAAATACCAGATACGATTCTCAGTATTAAATTCCAACAGTCAAACACGTAGGTGGATCAGTCATGGTTTGGGGCGCTATGTCTTCGCAAGGAGTAGGTCCACTGCACAAGATTAAAGGCATCATGGACAAAGTTATGTATCGAGATATTATGGCAGAAAAAATGTTACCATATTCTAGAAGAAAAATGCCCAAAAATTGGATTTTCCAGCAAGATAACGATCCGAAACGTAAGTCGAAGCTGGTTCAGGAATTTTTGAAAGGGCGCAAAAATGAAGCTTCTGGATCATCCAGCTCAATCTCCAGACCTAAATCCGATTGAAAATTTGTGGGACGCACTAGGAAGACATGTTGGAACGAAGAAACATTCGAACAGGCATGACTTATGGCGAACTCTTCAGGAAGAATGGGAAAATATACCGAAAGACTACGTTAAACGCTTAGTTGATTCAATTCCTCGACGATGTGCTGCTGTAATTGCTGCTAAGGGTATGGCTACAAAGTATTAGTCAATAAGCAACGGAATAATAATTTTCTTGCTGATTTTATGAACGTTAACTATTTTATGAACTAATGGGATAAGTGTAGCCCATTATTTTTGAACACTGTCGTTACAAACAATGTAAATAGAATTGTTAACAGACTTCATTAAAAATATGTAAATGTTGTAGGTTTGTAGTTCAATAAAATACTGAAATTTTGCATCTATTCAATTTTTCTCAACTGCTTTTATTCACCAGATATAGTCAAAAATGTGTTTGGCCAAAAACTTTTGCGCACCACTGTAATAGAGTTGAACATAATTAGAAAAGTTTGTATTTGCGATGAAATCGAGTGCGAAGCACGACGGAGCTTTAATAAAAGAGAGCTCACAATCATTAAATGAAAGTTGTCCATATTTTGAACTTAATTTTTAAAGGATTGTACATGAATGTACTGTAAACACAAAGACCAAGAGCGTAGCGCTAGGTGAATGCATCGTCGACCGCGAAGCACGAGACAAACATATTATCGAGCGCGAGAAACAGTCGCGCGCCCTAGGCGATTCAAACTTTCGAGTCTGTGTTCAGTATATATTTATCCAAGTTTCATACGTTTTTCGGGATTTTATTGTTTTAAAACATTCGGATTTTTGTAATTAAATATCCACAATAAGTGCAAAAATGAGAATTGTTATTTATGAGGTTACTGTAACACATACGAACATTTACTTTTCGGGGTAGGTGTGACTCACTCAGGGTGGAAGGGAGTAATGTGGGAAAGGGTACATAGAATTTTATATTTATCTACGTAGAACTCCCATGTTATTTATTTAAATAACACGTTTGTTCCGCAATACTGCTCAGACCCAGACTGTTGATCAATCTCTAGCAATCACTCCGAGTGTATAGTCTCAAAGAGTCGTCATGTGAGGCTCCCCACTCGGGCCAATTAGTGCCCTATTTGTCATCTGTCCTGGCATACCTCTATGGCTTGTTTTGTATCTTTGAATTAGGGTATTTTTTACACATTCCAAAGATTCTTTCTCCGTTCAGCCTCTTGGGAACGCTGCCATTTACTTTACTTTGATACACTTGTTTCGTTAGTCGTTCATTTGGAATTCTCTCAGCATGCCCGAACCCTCTTAACCCTCTTTGAGAATTATCTTGTTACTCACTTTGTCTATCAGAATTTTCCCGCATATTATGCGCAAGAATCTCATGTTAATTGCATTAATTTTACTCTTATCTTTTTCTTGATAGGGCTATGTCTCGCTACCGTATAGTACAGTTGGTACAAATATAGAATTATGTATTGTCATTTTAGCTTTATTTGATATATTTTTACTCCTGAGAAGGGGCCCTGCTCTACCAATAATCTTGTTACCTTCGTTTATGCGTCTATTTAACTCCTCATCTATCTTCCCGTCCCTAGTAAATAAGCTACCAAAGCATACAACCTTATCAAATTGTTCAATTTTCTCATCATTTAATACAATATTGCAGTGTTTTCTTACTCTTTCCTTCGAACACCATAGTTTTTGTTTTATTTGCGTTAATTTTGAGCCTATGCTCTTCATGCTTGCATTCAGTTTATTCAACATTCTTTGCAAGTCTTCAACTGACTCTGCCATAACAACCTTATCATCTGCGAACGCTAACCCACGTACCCTTACTGTTTCGAGAACCACACCTTCTTCGCCAAAAAGAGCCATTCTTAAACACTTGTCGATGAATATTATAAATAACCATGAAGAGATAACGCATCCTTGTCTAACTCCTTGAATAATATCGAAACAGTCACTCAATTTCCCATTTACCTATACACTCGCTTTGATAGCGTATATATTGTTTGTATAGCTTGTAGGAGCCATTCATTGACTTCATACTCTTTTAGGACTCCCCAAAGTTTACTTCTATCTACCTTATTAAAACTCTCCCTAAGGATCGCGAGACCTTGTAGTTGGTGGGAGGTCTTCCGGATCTCACCGAACTATAGACCATATAGGTGAACCAGAGAAACAGCGTCGTGGACAATAAAAAGGTGGAATGAGCCGACGGGGTCCTTCGGCCCCTTTAAATCACCAGGGGCGGATGGCATCTACCCAGTGCTTTTACAAAAAGGGCTGCAATTTGCCATCTCTCCTCTGACGAAGTTATTTAGGGCAAGCATCGCTCTAAAAAAACATGTGCCATCGGTATGGAAGGACGGTAGAGTGGCCTGTATTTCCTAACAAAGGAGGGAGGGCTAAACTCCTGCAAAATATTTCAGACCGATCACCCTAACGTCTTTTATTCTAAAGACGCTAAAGAGGCTGGTTGAGAGATATATCAGGGATGAGGTACTTTTGGCCTTACCGGTGCACAGAGGGCAGCATGCTTTTCAGGCAGGCTGCTCGGTAGAGACGGCACTCCATACTGTTGCGGTAAAATTGGAGCAGCAGTTGGAATAAAAGGGGTATGCTCCAGAAGTCATCTGCCGAAAGGCTTTGAGGTTTGGAGTACCAAATTAACTGGTAAGCTGGATATGAAGCATGCTGCGCCAAAGAAGACTCGAAACCAGATGGGGTGAAGGCCTAGTTAAAGGAGTAGTGCCACGGGGGTGTCCGCAGGGGGTGTCCTGTCGTCCCTCCTGTGGTGCATGGCAGTGGACGGCTTCCTTCGTAGGCCTAATAAAGAGGGGTATTATACTCAGGGATATGCGGATGACTTTGTAATCTTAGTTAGGAAGGCTGATCTGGAAACGTTGATGGGGCTTACAATGTCGGCGCTGCGCATCGTATTTCCCTGCTGCGATAGCTCAGGGCTTTCGGTAAATCCGGGAAAGACCAGTATGGGAACTTTCACGAAGAATTACAAAATGCTGAAAGTTGACACTCCTATTCTTTGTGACGGGAGGCTGACGTTGTCAGACTCAGTTAAAGTTGGAAGTCAAGTCTTTCGAGGACACTTGCTGCACTCCGAAGGACAGTACTTCTTGAGTAGCGCGCATGCGTGCTTTCTTTCCTTTTTCGCCCAGAGCCTTTGGTGTGTGTCTTTGTTAGTCGATCGCCGAAGCTCATAGAGAGAGGAATGCGTTTTTGTAGATATTACTTTTCTACTTTCCTAAATAAAGCTACGGTGCTTAACATATAAAACTCTGTTGT
>NC_046664.1:103819797-103821032 GCF_010883055.1 Belonocnema kinseyi | reverse complement strand
ATAAACTTTATTTATTCTGAATCCCGTTGTGAATAGGTAAAAAACCATTCAATTGCGCAAAGGAACTATCATTGTTCTGTACCTAGTCGATAACATCGTGCTCTACTTTCCAGTTACGGAACGCCTGCACATTCCTGCGAGCACTCAACTCATATGCGTACCCAGCTTGATCTTTATATATAAGCAAGCCTAATAAAAAAATTGAAAATTATGTCAACACAGTAATAAGAAAGATAGATTACATTAAAATAATCGAGTAAGATTGACACGAGTCTATTTCTAATATCGGAAAATTTTACTTATTAGACTAGAGTCTGGGACAAGAATACCTCCTATTGATAAGGAATTTTGTGACAAGAGTCAGTGATTAGAATCATGTTTAACGATAAAACAACTGTACAAGATATAATTTAATACGTACGCATATGAGGCGGCAGCAGAAGCGACGGCCATCTTGGGTTGCAGCATCTTCCCCACTTTTGCAATCTTTCTCTCAGATTCTCGGAATTGAACAAAACACACGTTTCTTGCGCGGCACTCCACAAAAACCTTATACTGATTTTGAATACTCTGATTTTCGTTTGTTTATCTAAATTCTAGTTTTTACATTTTATCATTTAATTATTTCATTTCACTTACAAATTTACCTTCATTAGCCGTAAACAGTTTTAATGTAACTTCTAAGTTTTAGTTATCATTTTGTCTCTTTCTTTTCTAATTAAACTCCTTCTTTGAGTAACTACTGACATGCCATAAAATAGGTTAGAGTCACTTATTGATTGTCGAACCAGCAACAACTATTTGTTGCGTCATGCAAGCCCTTTGTCTCCCTTGACATGAGGTGCGCCACCTTGCTGGCCGACTCGTTGTTTTTTGCTAATCTCAGCTCCTTGCTGCTTAACAAGAGTGCGGGCGTGCTGTACGCACTAGCGCTTGAGTCCTTCTGCCCTTAGCCACTCACAATTCATCGTAACACACTACGCAGATACGAAACAACACAGAAAACTTGGTGCGTCACGACACTCACGCGATTAGCACACCTGAACACCTTCTCAGGATTTTCATCTCTTCGCCGAGTGAAAGCATGCGGGGCCCATAACGAGATGGAATCCAAATACTGAGGCGACTGAAATAACAACAGAGTTTTATATGTTAAGCACCGTAGCTTTATTTAGGAAAGTAGAAAAGTAATATCTACAAAAACGCATTCCTCTCTCTATGAGCTTCGGCGATCG
>NC_046664.1:103806971-103819697 GCF_010883055.1 Belonocnema kinseyi | reverse complement strand
ACAACAGAGTTTTATATGTTAAGCACCGTAGCTTTATTTAGGAAAGTAGAAAAGTAATATCTACAAAAACGCATTCCTCTCTCTATGAGCTTCGGCGATCGAATAACAAAGACACACACGAAGGCTCTGGGCGAAAAAGGAAAGAAAGCACGCATGCGCGCTACTCAAGAAGTACTGTCCTTCGGAGTGCAGCAAGTGTCCTCGAAAGACTTGTCTTCCAACATTAACCGAGTCTGAAAACGTCATCCTCCCGTCACAAAGAATAGGAGTGTCAACTTTCAGCATCTTGTAATTCTTCGTGAAAGTTACCATACTGGTCTTTTCCGGATTTACCGAGAGCCCTGAGCTATCGCAGCAGGGTTCTACGATGCGCAGCGCCGACCTTGTAAGCCCCATGAACGTTTCCAGCTGTGCCTTCCTAACTAAGCTTACAAAGTCGTCCGCTTATCCCTGAGTATAATACCCCTCTTTATTAGGCCTATGAAGGAAGCCGTCCACTGCCATGCACCACAGGAGGGACGACAGGACACCCCCCTGCGGACACCCCCGTGGCGCTACTGCTTTAACTAGGCCTTCACCCCATCTGGTTTCGAGTCTTCTTCGGCACAGCATGCTTCCTATCCAGCTTATCATTTGGTTTGGTACTCCACACCTCAAAGTCTTTCGGCAGATGACTTCTGGAGGGGTATTACTGAAGGAACCCTCTATATCCAAGAACGTTCCCACAGCATACCCCTTTTATTCCAACTGCTGCTCCAATTTTACCACAACAGCATGGAGTGCCGTCTCTACCGAGCAGCCTGCCTGATAAGTATGCTGCCCTCTGTGCACGAGTGAGGCCAAAAGTACCTCATCCCTGATATATCTCTCAACCAGCCTCTTTAGCGTCTTTACAATAAAATACGTTAGGGTGATCGGTCTGAAATATTTTGCAGGAGTTTAGCCCTACCTCCCGTGTTCCGAAATAAAGGCCACTCTAACGTTCTTCCATACCGATGGCACATGTTTTTCGAAAGCGATGCTTGCCCTAAATAACTTCGTCAGAGGAGCGATGGCAAATTGCAGCGCTTTTTGTAAAAGCACTGGGTAGGTGCCATCCGCCCCTGGTGATTTAAAGGGGCAGAAGGACCCCACGGCTCTTTCCAACGTTTTATGGTCCACGGCGCAGCTTCTCTGGTTCACCTATTCCGGACTATAGTTCGGTGAGATCCGGAAGACCTCCCTCTAACTACAATGTCTCGCGATCCTTAGGGAGAGTTTTGACAAGGTAGATGTAAGTAAACTTTGGGGAGTCCTAAAAGAGTATGAAGTCAATGAATGGCTCCTACAAGCTATACAAACAATATATACGCTAGCAAAGCGAGTGTATGGGTAAATGGGAAACAAATATGGCTAAATGGGTAACAAAGAAAGAGACTGGCAGGCGACCAACAAAACGGTTACTCGAACGCGGGTAATCGGTTTGGAGAATCGAAGTCAGCAAGACGAGCTAGAGGCAGTATTAGCAGTCGTAGCCGTGGTCATAGACGTGGCAGTGGAAATTATCAGCAACACTCTGGAAGCAACGACAACCCAAAGGCTGGTTCTTCGCTGCAGGCAATCGCTAGCAACTACGAAGGTATAGATAAAGCTAATTTTCAGAATAAGCAAAGCGACATACTAGTAGAATTTATTGCCGAATCGGGCGCGACCGAACATTTAAGTAATACGAAAATGTATTTCAACAAATTTGACAACAAAGTAAAATCAAAAATAGATTGTGCGAACAAAGAAAGTAGTTTTGAGACATCTGGTATGGGAACAACCCAAATTATAACTAAAGACAACAAAACCTATGAATTGAATAATATTTTGTATTCAGAAGAATGATCAAATAATCTGTTGTCACTTAGACGTTTTGTTGATCAAGGACTAGAAGTGTATTTAAATAATAAGATTATTAATATTTATAAACCGGAATTAAAGAAAAGTATTATAACAGGTGAATATGAAAAGCCGTCCTGGACAATGAAACTAGTTGTAGAAAATGATTGTAAAGATAAAGATAAATTTTAATCGGGGATTACAACCTTTTATAATACAAGAAGTAAGAAAAATACAAAAACACAGAAAGTTCAAAGGAAATTAGAGAAGAAAAAGAAATTTGCAAAGTAAATTCATCGCAAAATATTAAAAAAACAGATAATGAATTTTTGGACACGACTAAAAATAGAAAAACTCATTTATTGAGTAGCGAAAGTAAATTAGATTAAATTAATACATTAGAATGAAAGAAAATCAATTAAGTATCGAATAATAATGACATTTCAGAAGCCATGATGTGGCATATTCGACTCGGACATGTGTCTAAAACATATTTGTTAGTGTTAGCTAAAAATAATAGTGGTTTGATTAACATCGATAACATAAGTAAAGATATGACGATACAAGAATGCAAAATCTGTCTTCAAGCGAATAGTGTTAAACTACCGTTTACAAAAATAAGAGTAAGAGCCAGCAAACCTCTGCAGGTAATTCATGGTGATACCATAGGCCTAATTAGCCCAGTGTCCCATCCAGGGAAATTTAAATTTGTATTGGTCTTAATAGATAATGCTACAAGAGCAGCACTGGCATTCCCCATGCAAAACAAAACTGAAGTACCTGCGTGTATAGAGTCGTTTGTTCGAAGCTTGCGTAACCTCGTCGGATCAAACGAAAAATTCTGTTTTCTCACGTGTAATAGGGGTACAGAATTTACTAGTCAAGCTACTCAGGAAGTATTAGACAAATACGGCGCAACACAATGGTATTGCCGAGAGATTCAACAGAACCCTTGGAAATAAAGTAGAGCCATGATGCTTGATTCTGGCTCACCGCACACATACTGGGATCTTGCTGTTTATATTTACAACAGAACACCGTACAAAACAATTATTATGAAAACACCGTTGAGCGAAATCCTTGTTAAACAATCTAAGCGTATAAGTCAAGTGAGGCGTTTCGGTTGTGCTGCGTACGTGAAAATTCCTCGGAACACAGAAATGAAATTCTCTCCTCAAGCTATGCTAGGTTTTATGGTGGGATATTTGAATACAGGATATACAATACTTGTACCAGGAGAGAATAAATTGTACGATAGCAAACACATGAGATTTGTTGAAAACTTAACATACAAAGATTTTCCCGATAAACATATTGAGAAAGATCAACATGAATTAAATTTTGGAAAAGGACTTGAAACTGGGAATATGGATAGTGCGAATCAAGAGTTCATGGAAGAAAAGGAAGAAAATATCTTGGAAATGAAAACGAAGGGAATAAGGGGTAGACCCAAAAAGAATGCTGAAGCTATGTTTTTCTTGTGTGAAACTCCGGATACACAACAATTAGTTTTTGATCGGGATCTAAGTGATTTGAAATATCATGCTTTTCTAGCAAAAATCCAGGGAGATCCTCAAACTTATAGAGATGCTTTACATTCTTCGGAGAGTGAACACTGGATTAATGCTATAAGAACAGAACTTAACGAGATTACGAGCAAGCAGGTATATACTGTAATTGAAAAATCTAAAATTACTATGACAAATAACAAACCCAATATTCTCGACTCGAGACGGGTGTTTAGAAAGAAAATAGATGAAAAGGGAGAAATAAAATACAAAAGTAGACTGGTTATTCGTGGTTTCAAGGATAGAAATGTATACGATTTGCGGGAGACATATGCCCCGCGGTTTACAATGTCGCTAATAAGAGCCTTTTTCTCAATAGCAAACAAATTGAATTACAGAATCAGACAACTCGATATCGAAACTGCCTTTCTATATGGAGAACTGTCAGGTTTCAGGTCAAACGGTATAGATCCGTGCTTGTTTATTCAACAGACAGACGTAGGTATTGTGATAGCAATTTTGTATGTCGACGATATACTTTTAGCAAGTCTCAACGACAATGTGTTAAATAGATTCAGTAATAAATTGAGTTTAGAGTTTAGAATCACAATCTAGGAAGTCCTAGGGAGTTTTTGGGTATTAAAATTGATAGAGACGAGCAAAAACAAGTCACGCGTTTAAATCAAACCAAATTTGTTGACAAGATGTTAAGCATATTCGGATTTGACAAATGTAAATCAGTGTAAACGCCTATGAGATCTAGCGAGGCTATCAATCAGGATAGAAAAGAGAGGGAGAAAGATGAATACACGAAAGAGCAAGTACCTAACAGACTCTTCAGGGAGACAGTTGGATTTCTTCTTTACTTGGCCAACGCAACTAGACCAGACATATCATATGTCGTGAATGTTCTTAGTAGGTATCAAGTTAAGCCCACGATTTACGAGTGGAACATGATAAAGAGAGTATTTCAATATCTGTCGGGTACTAGACATTTTTGATTAATTTTGACAATACTAATAGTGAGATGGTAGCTTATTCAGACGCCAACTTGTCAGATTTCAAAGATTCTTTGACCACCTGTGGTTACGTAATCAAGTTATTAGGAAATGCAGTATCCCGGATGACTCACAAGCAGCCATGAGTGAGGCTTGTCAGGAAGTAATGCCTCTGCATAATTCTGAATCTATAATGCTAGAGCGTAAATTGTATCCGATCACGTTCTACTGCGATAATATGTCAGCCATCTCATGTGCGAAAGTGAATGGCGGAACAAGATTTAGACACATGTTGGAAAGAAGGGAACACTATGTGAAGGAATGTGTGAACAAAAATTATATAAAGATAGATTCGGTGAAATCCAAATGTCAACTTGCAGATATATTCACCAAAGCTCTGCCTCACAGTGGGAAAAAAGCACCTTTTTCGGACAAAAATCGACCGACAGTGCAATTCTTAACAGATTTTGATGTTTCTTTTTAGAAATGACCGTAAGGTTACCAGTTATCACAAGTAACTGCAGATATTTTAATTTGACTTAACGTAAATTTTTTATTTAACAATAAAGTTACAACTTTTTGTTGCTAAACTTTTCCGTGATACCATTTTTTCTAAGACTTTCAAATTCATTAAAAAAGATCATAAATCGATTAAATAAGTAACTAAAATTAATTTCCAGTGGGTTAGAGTAACTACAAAAATATTTAATAATGTTATAAACAAATTAATTCACAAAAGTCATTTTTTCGTGATTCGCAATGATTAGCTAATTTTAACCCATATCTTTTGTATAAAGTATCACAGATAATCATGTGCGCTTACAATAAGTTAAGATTAGGTAATAATTGTTAATTATTTAAAAAAATTTTATAAACAAATGCACATTTGGACTATTTTTTCATGAATATGATTGATTTTTTTTTGCGGAATCAACTTGAAATGTCTTACCAAAGACACCTTGCTGTAATATTTTTCATAGTGATCGAAAAGTGTTGATTATTTAAACAATGTTCATAAACAAATGCACATTTTGACCATTTTTTCATGTATAGACTTGATTTTTTGTGTGAAATCAATTCGAAATGTCTTGCAAAAGACCCTTTGCTATTATATTTTTAATAGTGACAAAAACTGATAATTATTTTAACAATTTTTATAAACAGTTGCACATTTTGACCATTTTTTCATGTTAAGGCTTGATTTTTTTCGGAATCAATTTGAAATGCCTGAGTGAAAATTGAGCTCACTTATTGGAGATTGTGATACTCTTAGCCATTTTTTACTATTATTTACTATTATTATCACTTCCGTAAATAAGCAGCTTATGTACTGATGGTGGCATTTTATACCAAGGATAAAGATTTATGCAAAGATCAGCGGTTTCTAAACAGTAAGTCTTCAATTTCGCACAATCGACTATCCTTCCGCACGTTATAACTTGTAATATATCGTAGAATCTGGTGATCAGATCTTCATCCAAACCGGTTATTTTATCAACCGATTTAGCTGTTCCCAAAAAGGAACGGGCAACATTTCCGGTATTTGTTGTTCCATAAACCTGCTTCACCACATCAACTGTTAAACCCAGTTTGGATCTTAATTGTATCTGAATATGTTCCTTTCTTTCTTTAAGGAAATTAAATTTAATTTTCCTACAGAAATTGACAGATGAAAGTGTTTTGTTCGTCCAAATAATATCATTATCTGCTTTTAATTGAAGAGGAACGAAAGAAATCAAAAAGAAAGATTTATCCGTGAAAAGGCTCTTGTGATATCTGATGTTTTCTTCACTCACAGAATCACTGTTATAAGATTCATCGTTTGCATCCACATCATCACTCTTCTTTGACCACTTTTGCCGTATCATCTGATGCGCAGAAGCACCGTCCATACCCCACTTTTCAAAGAGCACTAGTTTTTCACCAAAAAGATTAGCGAGATCATCTTTTTCCATTTGCAACAAGATTCGCTTAACTGCATGACCCAGTAAACTTATGAAATGGACACTTGCTCCTAAATTAGATGTCTCTATATGCTCACCGTTTCCTGGATAACAAGCTTTTTTCGCTTCGGAGATCTTTAAATACGGCGGATATGAATCATTGCCAGTTATTTCTTCATTGTACTTTGTTAGCTTTTCGTATTTCCTCTTCGACAGACCTAAATCCGCGTACATCGCTAAGATTCCTTGCAATTTATTCTCGTCATCATCTTCCTTACGAAACTGCGTTCCAGATTCGCTATCGGACTTATTTTTGATCAATGAATCGTGGTCTTCCTCACTTTAGAACATTAGTTAAACCTTTTGTTTGGATAGGCGGGCAAGGAAAAGGTACCTTGAACTCAGCTTCTAAGAATGCAGCATGATTTTGAACAAACAATGCTTTTTTACTACAGCACTTTTCCATTTTCTATTATACAAAGGCATAAAAGAGTCAACCAATTTTTTTCTTATAACCATTAACTGACTTTCATCAAGAGAAGACGTAGCATTAATATTATCCAAAATCAAATCTACTTTTATTACATTTTGATTGTGGATCGCTATTCCAAATGATGTCACATAAGTGCTCATTTTTTATTCTGTATTCCATGTAAAAAATACTTCAAAGGATTTCTTCAATATTTCCGTAGAAACACGCAGTCTATTTGTGAACGTCTTCCATGAAGCAAAATAAAACAAATGCAGAAAAACAAATCAAAAACGACTTGAAGTTGCTCCTGCTACAATCAACTGCTTTTAGGTATAGTTGATAACAAAAAAAATTTATTTGTATCTGCAGCAACTTCAAGTCGTTCCTGATTTTGTTTGCTTCATTTGTTTTATTTTATTTCAAGAAAGATTTATTTGCAAGCAGTCTTTGCCAAGGCATTTTCAGTTCATTCTGCAAAAAAATCTAGCCTATTAAAAAAAATGGTAAAAATGTGCATTTGTTCATAAATTTAAAAAAAATAATTACGAGTTTCTGTAACTATTAAAAATATGTCAGAAAAGAGTCTTTTGCAAGACATTTTGCATTGATTTCGCAAAAAAAATCAGAGCTATTCATGAAAAAATGGTAAAATGTGCATCTGTTTATAAAAATTGTTTAAATAATTGGTAATTATTATCTATTCCTAACTTATTCTAAGCGCATATCATTATCTGTGATACTTTATACAAAAGCTATGGGTTAAAATTAGCTAATCATTGCGAATCACGAAAAAATGACTTTTGTGAATTAATTTGTTGATAACATTATTTAAAAATTTTGTAGTTGCTCTAACCCACTAGAAATTAATTTCAGTTACTTATTTAATTGATTTATGACCTTTTTTAATGAATTTGAAAGTCTTAGAAAAAATGGTATCACGGAAAAGTTTAGCAACAAAAAGTTGTAACTTAGTTGTTCAATAAAAAAATTACGTTAAGTCGAATTAAAATATCTGCAGTTACTTGTTATAACTGGAAGCCTTACGATCATTTCTAAAAAAAACATCAAAATCCGTTAAGAATTGCACTGTCGGTCGATTTTTGTCCAAAAAACGTGCTTTTTTCCCACTGTGTGCCTGCCCAATTGTACGCCGAGTTAACTTATAAAATAATGAACATGAATGTTATTAATTAATAATTTGTATATTATATTTATTTAGATTTGTCGGTGGAGGAAAGGCCACAGTTAGATGAGGAGGAGACATGGGATTGAGAGTGCTGCAAGTGAGAGGGAGTGTTGGAACACAAGTCTTTCGAGGACACTTGCTGCATTCCGAAGGGCAGTACTTCTTGAGTAGCGCGAATGCGTGCTTTCTTTCCTTTTTCGCCCAGAGCCTTCGTGTGTGTCTTTGTTAGTCGATCTCCGAAGCAGATAGAGACAGCGTTGCGTTTTTATAGATATTACTTTTCTACTTTCTTAAATAAAGCTACTGTGCTTAACATATAAAACTCTGTTGTTATTTCAATCGCCTCACTATTTGGACTCCATCAGTTAAATATCTGGGAGTAGTCCTAGATAGCAAACTGAACTGGACAAATCACCTGGAGACCTAGTGCAGGAAATTCGTCATGACTTTCTGGATGTGTATGAGAGTTTTTGGTTTGACGTGGGGAATAGGGCATAAAATGCTTGCATGGCTCTACTCCGCTGTCCTCAAACCGAGGCTTCTTCATGCGGCTGTAGTCGGGTGGCCACGGACAAAATTTAAAACGATGCAGAACAGGCTTCGACGATTGCAAACGCTAGCGTTTAGGGGTCTGACGGGACCTATGAGGACTACGCCTACATCAGCGATGGGGTTCATGCTCTGCGAAGAACATCTACACCTCGTGATAACTGCAAAAGTGGCACACGCGATGGGCCGCCAGGCGAGAGTAAACAGATGGACTCGGGGGACTAGACACACTAGACTCTCGAGTGACATCAGCTCACTGCAGATTCTTGAGATGAGGGAGGACTGAATTAGAAAACGCTTCGACTTCAACAGGGCTTTTCGCGTCTGCATTCCAAGTAGGAATGCGTGAGAAGGAAATGGTAACCCACTCCTTCAAGGGGAAATCTGGTATACGGATGGCTCCAGGGGAGAGGGAGAGTCAGGAGCAGGAATTTATGATAGTGCGAGGAGGAGGAAAGTGGTGGTTTCGCTTGGGAGACATGCTATTATCTTGCAGGCGGAGGTCCTTGCCGTTTTTCGATGTGCTGAGCTACTATTAGAGGAGACCGCTGCTGGAAGAGATTACGATCTGTTCATAGAAATAAAGTGGCTCTCATATGGCTCCCTGGCCACACAGGGATCAAGGGTAACAAAAAAGCAGACCAGCTGGCAAAAAGCGGTTCGGCAAGTGAATACATAGGGCCGGAACCGGTACTGGGACCAGCGCCTTGCTGCATCGGTCTTGCCATCAAAAGCTGGATCCGCACTAAGCACCGAGAATACTGGGAGCAGGGCCACGGTTGCTAACAGACGAAGTCCATCCTGGGCTGTACGTGCAGAATGGACAGATCTAGGGAAATCCATGGGTTTGCCAAAGAAAGACGTAAGGACAGTGGTTCAGATGATCACTGGGCATAATCACTTGAACTACCATATTCAAAAAATGGGGCACAACCTTTCTACAGAGTGCAGGAGATGTGTCTAGGATGATGATACATCCTTGCATGTACTATGCCAGTGCCCGGCGTTGGCTAGGCTCAGGTAGGGACCCTGTAGTAAATGACGTGCCATGTGGTGGGGGTAGATGAAACGGAAGTTGGAGCCAGCGGTAGAAGGTACGAGGTATTCAAACTCCAATAAATAATATGCCTGAATCGTGTATTTAATCGGATTGGGAAAATCAAAGTGATTAATAGTTTTGAAGTTAAAAAAATAGATAACAGTAATGAAACAAAAAAATTGAATTAAAAAGAGAAACAGTATTATGAACCCATACACCCGAAAAACACGTAAAAAAGGAAAATTTGAACAATTTAAAGTATGCAGCGTGAACCCATTAAATAAAAGGGAATAGTAATCGAAATTGGTACTATAAATAAATTAATAACCCGCTGTGCAACTCACGCAGAAGGAAATAATGTAAAAAGGAAAAAACTGTAGCTATGTGATTATGTGAAGTAAACGATATACGTACAGAATAAAGTTTTTTCAACTATATTATCTTATTAATATTTATAAAATACGAAGGTATCGTAAGAAATTAATGAGTATATCGATTACGTCATTCAAAAATGATATTGAAAATCTATAAAATGAGAGGATTATTTACGGAGAAATACTTATAAATGCTTGTTTATAAATTACCGACACCTGTGAAAGATCACCTAATGTTAAAATATAAAAGATTGTAAATAATATTATGATAAAATTCCTGACAAAAAGTATCTGTAGTAAGGAAATAAATTTTTAAATTAATTAGAAACACCAATGAACGATAACTTCTACAGAATATTAAAAAAGATTACAATGATAAATATCCTATTCATCTCAACACATTATGAGCTTCCAGCAACAAACCCAAAATTTTAGGGTTTGAATGTACATAATACATGTTTTGGATCAGTATCTTCGAAAAGTAAATCTTCTCGCTCGACCAATCCGCAGTCAGCACAGAAAACTTTTTTTCTTACTCTCAAACTTTTTTCTGTGATTTGCCTTGAGCTAAAAATATTTTACCGTACATGACGTTCCTGGCGTAAACCCACTTTGGACTTCCTAAATCTTTTTTTTTGTTATTTTCATTACCTTTCTTCTGTATGTTGGGACGATAATCGCTTTTTTTCAATCGTCTGGGACGTCTCCCATCTAAAACCATAAATTTATGAATTCGCAAAGTCTATGTGGTATTTACTAGTCACCGTGTTTAAGCACTTCAGCGTTAATACTTTCTACCCCGGCAGCCTTACCGTTTTTCAAGTTCTTCATTATATCCCTAACCTCAATGACACAGACTTTCTCAATTGCGTTTTCTAACAAATCGTGTTCTTCATCGCAGTTGTGGCGTCCTATAGCTTCTTCTCCGAATTGTCCCCTAAAATAGTCTCTGAAAGCGTCTAGTATCCCGTCTGCATCATATAGCATTTCCCCATTACTATTTCTCATGTTGACAAATTCTGTACTTTTTTTCTCTAAACTTTTTAATGAATCAGTTTCTTGCTTCCTTTAAAGTAGTTCGGTATTTTTTGCTCTTCTTCTGCACTAATTTTATCTCTAATTTCCTTAATTAATCGTTTGAGTATTCTCTTTTTGTGTATGTAATCATTTACACGTCTATTTCTTTGCTCATCGCTAAGACCTGCGATGTTTAAAGTTTTCCTGCACACTTTTTTCTTTGCATTTTGGACAGCCTGAATTTCATCATTCCACCACGCATCACCAGACATTCTTCCTACAATCGCGGTACCACACACTTCGATCGTACACCTAAACATTATATCCCGGAACTTTGTCCATGCACCCTCTATATCTTTGTTGTTTACAAGCGCCGCCCAGGTTTGCCTTATCTATGCTTTCAATTATCTTATTTTGGAAATCCATTCGCACATCCGCTTTCTGTAGGTTCTCAATTTTTATCGACGTTTGTTTTGTTTTCTTTGTTCTCTTTTCTCTCCATTCCCGACCTATGTTAATTTTGTAGATCTTTCATCCGCGACAACAAAATCAATTAAACTGTGGCTATTTTCTTTAGACCAAGTGTACATGTTGATCATTTTATGCATAAACCAAGTATTTGTCATTTACAGACCCCTTTCTAAGCATAGACCAACTAATTTATCTCGATTATAGTTTGTTCTTGGACCCTCAAAATTACCTATTACTCTTTATGTATCCTGATTTTGGATGCCTACCCATCCGTTCATGTCTCATACCAGAATTATGCTTTCCCCTTGTTCGCAAATATTTATTGTGTCATTCAAAGTGTTCCAGAAGGCGTCTTTTACTTCTCTTAGGATCACTATCAACAGGCGCGTATCATGCTATGTTTAATAGTCTTCTGATTCCTACTTTCATTCTAGCCCACAGCAGTCTGGGAGATATGAAATCATGATTTCCGAGATGCTGCTTCGCTCTTTCATTCCAAATTAGACCTACTCCTTGCCTATCATGTGATTCACTATCTTCTACTGACCATATTTCAAATCCGATTTTGAACACGCCGTTTTCTATATCTCTACTTTCGCATCCTTTTTTTTTGTTTCAGGCACACATCAAATATCTAGTTTCCTCACGTCCACAGTTTTTCTTAATTCTTTTACCTTGAGATCATTCACCCCCCTAGCATCCTAAATACGCAACCTCCATTCGTCGCCTGAAACATGACCTTTAGATTTACCGTGTGCATGCCTTTAGTCAATTAAAGTTCCAGCCCTTCCCGAGGCTATTTTATTGTTTGTATTATTTATTGTTTAGACTATACGCCCAACTACCACCTTTATGCAATAAGTTTATTTTCTTAGTCGGAATCATGTCAAAGTTAAGTAGCAATTCGTCATATGGTGGACATTGTAGTTATAACTTCCGTCCCACCAAACTTTAGTTGATAAGGGAGGGTTGTTAGAGGGCGGGGGAGGCAGAACTGGAACCGTAAGAATCATCTTGTGTTTATGTTGAAATATGAATAACCAGTAATAAATAAACAAAATACACTGAATTATCGGGTACACTAAGCCAACAGCGCGGCCATACGACACAGTGACTGAAGTTCTCAGAGAATGATTGTACTAGGCAGTGTGATAAGTCCCTGAAAAATGAAACACGGAGACGTTTTTTTGGCTAAAGTCGGTTTTTTTTCAACATAATCTCCTTTTAGGTCGATACAGCGAGTCCAACGATTTTCTAACTTTTTGATACCGTCCGAAAAGTACTCGATCGGAAGGTCTCCAAAATA